>NC_047676.1:12619126-12733749 GCF_011762505.2 Arvicanthis niloticus | reverse complement strand
CCATCCTCCCTGCCCCATGAAGGAAGGGCAGAGAGAGGAGCAACGTTGTCACTTTCGAAAGGAGAGATTCCCTTTTCTTTCACTCTTTCATGTGTGTGTATCCATATATGTGTGTGTGTATGTGTGGCATGTATGTGTAGGTATGTATGCATGTAATGTTGTATGTATGTATGTTGTATGTATATGTCATGTTTAAAAAGGAGCTGTGCCTTGACTGACTCTGGCTGCAAGCTTGATCTCCAACGTATGGGTATTGGAGGACAGGACTAATGAGAGTATGACAGGGTCATAGCACTGTTAGTGATGACGAGAGTAGGCGTTAAAAACCGAGGTTTGCCTCTCCTGTTTCTCTTGTGTGCATAGCCTTGATTGTTCTTTCATGCCTTGCCATGTCATGGTACATGACAGAGACCTTGACCAGATGCCAACAAGGTTATGCTGCTGGACTCTCCGGAGTCATAAGCTAAATAAACTTCTTTTTTTAGATGAGTTATTCAGTCTGGAATTTATAGTAACAGCAAATCGAGTTAAGAGAAAAGAAGAGCTATCTTATTTCTTTTCCACTGCTATGATAAAATGTCCCCCGGAAAAAGAAACTTAAGGAGAAGGGCTTGTTTGGACTCAGTTTGAGGCAGCTGATCACACTGCATCTATAACCAGAAAGCAGGAAGGAATAAGTGCTTGTACTCAGCTCACTTTCTTCCTTTAATATAGTTTAGGGCCCAGCCCATGAATAAAGCTCACCCACAGAGTGAGAGTAGGCATTCCGCCCCAATTAGCCCTAATCAAAATAACCTACCCCAGGTATGTCCTATATACCTGTCTCCCAGGTAATCTCACCAAGTTGTCAATCAAGGTTACCATCACGGGGTCCAATTTCTAATGAAGATACAGGAGGCAAAACCAGAAAGGCAGAATGTAGTTGGACAAAGGTATCACAGTGACACTTTATCACTTGAAGTTGCTACTTCTAGACTTCTCGGTCGGGTAAGGCAATGAAGACAGAAGAGACTCTCTGCTCTAAAGGTGGTCGATGTTGGAAGTAAAATTACTTTATGATAAACAAAGCTGTTGCTTGAATTTAGGGAGAAAAAAATCTATACCATAAATATGTATTCATGTACTTCTAACCTCAGATGCTGACACTACAAAAGGCAGAGTAAATATAAATATAAAAAGTGGGAATAGTGATGAATTTTAATGTCTTAAATAAGCACAACCAAGTAAAGACCAAAAGCAGTGTGCTTAGCCAAATGCTAAATCCAGTATGACTTCTAGACCCTGACAAAGAGTCTAATTTTCTCTGTCCAAGGAATAGATGACTTGATAGGTCATTCTTCTCCTAAAAACTTCAATTCAACTTCCATTTATAATCTATGTTGTATTTTTTTTAAAGCTTTATGCATTTAAAAATATCACTCTCTCTAAATTTTGCAATTTATAGCTCTTTTATCATATAAATTGTGGTCATAACCTAAGTGAGGGTTTTCAGGGGCCCCTGGAGGGAAAGGGCTCTCTCTTCTGTACAGGGGATACATCAAGTGAAATAAATCTTGCCCAAAGCTGGAATAGTTCTTGAACATAGTACTTGAAACTAATCTCTTCTCTCTTGAAAATATACTAGTTTTCCTTTCAGCCAGAATAGATCAAGTCCCCCAGAGAGAGCTGGTGTTTCCCTTCTATGCGGTACTGACTCTTGATTAAGAATCATAGAATTCCCCATGCAGTTTTGCCTAGCAGTCTTCCGGCACAAAGGCAAAGCTTCATCCATAAAGGTGTCAGGAACATGTGGACTACCCTCACATCTGCAGGGTAAGAAGAAGCCAGGGGATGAAGCTCAAAATATGTTAAAGTGTTCCTCCACTCTAGGCCTTCCTCTTCATCTCCTTGTCAAATTTAATATTCTCCAACTAAAAGCAAGCTGCACTTGACAAGTAAGCTGGAGAATCGAGGTCGAAATTTCAGAGTCTGTTTATGTTATACACATGTTCATAAAGGCTTCAGTGGAATGTAATGAAATAGGCCTCTGTCTCATTTAAATATCAAGTAAGAATTCCAGGCATCTGAGATGGCATTTTTTTCCTCAATATGATAGCATCTAGGGAGATGTTTTTAAATATGTGGTGTGAGACAGTCAGAATAATCTTGCTGCCATAAAGATTTATATATATATATATATATATATATATATATATATATCATAGATATGAGATGAAATCAAATATAAAAAAAAATACTTTGGCTGGATCTCCTTCCTGCCCTTCTAATTCTTTGTAACATGTGTTCTACCCCAAATATAGGACCGCATTCCTATGACCCCTGGTAACCAACATGTGTGAAATACATGTTTTATTCTCCCTACTAACCAGGAAACAAGCCCTCAATTGTGCAGCAGATTTATTTGGGTATCCCTAGTTTCAACCTCCCAGCAGGTAAGGAGAGGATTTGTTTTCATCTGAAAGGAAGGAAACGGTCTGGCTGAATGAGGAATCAACTACATAATTATATGATTGGAATATTGGTTACAGGATATGGTTGATTTGTCACACAGTTATACCCCGCCCATTTTTCTGAGAAACCATCTACAATCTAGAGACCCCATGACCTCCTCCTTAGGCTTGATTAATTTGCTAGGATGACTCGGAGAACTCAAGGGAAAACCTCATTATGGAAAGTGGCATATTCAAAACTATAGTAGAAACAATACAGCTGAAAAAATAGAGGGTAAAGGTTATTAGACAATGAATTTGGCAATATCTTCCAGAATCTTCCATGTGTTCACTTAGTGAGAAGCTCTCCAAATTCTGTCCATTTTAGACTTTATGAATGCTTCATTTCATAGGTATAAATATTTCTAACCATGACCACTGATGCAATGATGCATTGATAGCATCACTGATGCTCAAGGTTAAGACCCTTTTCTCTCTCTGTGTTAATGGATATGCAGGGCTGAAACTTCTGTCATACTATGACTGGCTCCACAGTCAACTGGACTCTTCCCTATCACAACTCTGGGGATATCAGAATGGCTCTTCTCATTAGCATAGAAAAGATGTGCTTATGGCTGTGAATATTGACAGATTTTAGAAGCTAAATATATCATAAAACTAGACATAGGGCAAATAATTATTTCATAGCATCATACCCTTCATCCTATGTTTTGAAAATGTCATAAATCCAGTATTTGTGCCACGCTTCTAGCTGTGTTTGAAACCCCTAAAATTTTCCTGCTGGATTTTGAATTAAACTTGAAACGTTGTATTGATCCATAAGCAGCTATTCCAAGACTCACTTAGATGATCCAAAAAGTGGGCTCCTACTATCTGGATAATTTGTCAAACATAGTATAACATACTCACAAGATAGTGGTAAACATTTGTTGAATGAATTGAATAGTAGTTATCAATTAAACATAGTCTCTGTCTTACACCATTTGAATATAAAAATCTCTCCTGCAGGGGTTGAGAGATGGTTCAACAGCAGAAATGACTGCTCTTCCAGAGGTTCTGAGTTCAGTTCTCTCTCTCTCTCTCTCTCTCTCGTCCTCTCTCTCTCTCTCTCTCTCTCTCTCTCTCTCCTGTGCGTGTGTGTGTTACTTTGGGTATATATGTACATTTTCTTGGTAGTCAGAGGTTGAAGTTGAGTGTTCTGATCAATTTCTCCATACCTCAATTTCTCCATACCTGATGCTTTGAGTCAGGCATGTGTTGAGACCCGCACTAGTCCCCTGTTCGGGTGCCCAAAAATGTTGGGGCCTACACTGGCCCACTTTGGGCAGCCAAAAATGTTGGGGCCTACACTGGCCCACTTGGGCAGCCAAAAATGTTTGCAGCCTTCTCCACTCCACACTGGTGGCCACTGTTTCCGGCCCAAGTTGCTGCTCCGGTCCATGTGTCGGGGTTCAGCAAGAGAGAGAGTGAGGACGAACTCGAAGAATGGAGACCAGATAGAGCTTGATTCAATCCCGTTTATTCTTCAGTCTCTCTTCCTAGTCCAAGTCCCAAGTCTTGAGTTCCTAGTTCCTAGTGCCTCTAAGTTCGAAGTTACTTCTTCCAAGTTCTCTTCCAAGTGCCTGCTTCTCTGTCTTCTCTCTGCTGTGTCTGATTCTCTCATCTCTCTTCTGTCTGCCTCTCGCCTTTATATGTCTCACTTCTAAGCCATGCCTTTTGGTCACACCTTTAATCATGCCCTTAGGTCTTGTCTCTAAATCTGATCCCTCTACACTTCTAAGTCACACTCTTAAAATTACACACCTTTAATCTCACACACCTTTAATCTCACAACCCAAGGTATCTAAACCAAGATTATCGGAGTGTGCTCAGTTGTTGTAGGCTATTGTAATCCAAGTCTCATGTCAGGGTATATGGCTCAAGATGGCTGCAAAGCTGATAGCCGCTTTCTGCTAAAAGTCGGCCCCCAACAGGGATGTGATGATTTGGCTAAGGTAGTTGGCCAAGTTCTGTCTCAGCATGCCAATTACTGGGGTTACAGGTACCCACCATCACACTCAGCTTTTCACTTGGGTTCTGTATACCTAAACTCTGCTCTTTACACTTCAGAAGCAAGTGCTTTCCTATGTGATCTATTTCCCCAGCCCTAAGACTGCAGAGGAGTATAGACATGTATTACTGCAAAATTAAAATTGTATATAGTTTCTTTAATTCAAACATAGGATTTTAGCATTGAGATTTGTAATCTTAATAATCATATTGATGAATTTACGCCAGCTCTCTGGCTTGTTCTTTCAACCCTGTGTATCAGCCAGTCAATTCTGCTTGAAATTTCCCAAACTCACCATGTACAGCACTGCCTCAAACTTCTGATTGAAATCTTGCTACGCTATAATAGTGGCTCTCATAAATAAAACTTCATCTTACCCTCAACTCTCTCAGAATAAACCCACTTTAGTTTTAGAAAGCCTTCCTCACTTGGAATGTTGATACCACTTACAGTCATTTTGGCACTGGACTGTTGTAAAAGAATCACAGCTGACCTGTTACAGCATGCTTGGAGGACACACCCGGTGTTCTTATGTATATTTTCTGACTACATTGCATTCCTATCCTCTTACGTGCCCTAGGATCACAGGCACTTCTGCTGCTAACAACACTGTATCACAGAGCTCTTGGAAACAGGTTATTGCTAAAGATTACCATTCACTAAATATTTGAAGATTAAAACAAGAGGCCTAGTAATACTCATTCCACCCAGACGCACAGGTAGGTTTTACATTAGAAAGGCTGGCAAAATGTCCACATCATTGTACACACCTGTACAGGGAACCGTCCAGCAGGCAGCCCATGTTAGTAAGGAAGACACATCACTTCTACTGTGATCATAGAATTATTGAGTGTGTAACAGAGACACATCCTGGCACCTTTGTCAAACAGTAGCTGGGATGGCATGTCACTGACATTGGTTACTAGCACAAAGGTTCTGAAAGCAGAATTTTTGAGACATTTCTAAAGTCTCAATTTGTACCTACCTCCTCTGCAGCATCCACCAGATCAGATCCCCCCCTAGGAACAAAAGCTCATGGACTGTCAGTGTGGGTCACTTCCCTCTGTAGAATAAGCTGAATGACTCAGCTCATGTCTTCTTTCCTGACCCTGCACTTCCTGAATCAGGAGTTCAGCCTGTCTGCTGCATGGCAAAGGAGGTGTCCCATCGCTCCTGCAAAATGCAAACTCCTCCACTACCAAGTAAGGAATAGAAACGCCAAGTACAAAGAGCAGTGAAGTTATTGGCCTGGACCGCCCAGGATTGGGACAGATACACTTTTAACCTTTTCAATTGTTTACTTTCCAAATACCTTACAAATTCCTGACCTCTCTGACCCCTACATATAGTCCTCCCTCTACATGCTATGAAAATCTTAGACAGCCAAGACATTAAAGCTCCTGTTTACCTTCTCAGACTCATTTGAAAGAAAAATATTTTACTTTCATTGTAGGCTTTCAAAGCAAAGGCAAATACTTCAAAAACCTCCCTAATTAGTATCGTTCATGTTAAGCTCACAGGACACTGCAAATAAATATTTAATGTCTAGTATCTATACAACATATTCCTGACATTAAGTGAGTAATTTGCCTAAAGAAAGAATTAATAAAATTAATCTTCAATAGTATGTGAAACCATATGAATTTGCCATTTTTTTTGTGTGGTGTGTGTGTGGGCAAACTGCAACAGGATCGGTGCCATAACATAGCCCAATCTATTTTAAACATTTGGGGTTAAAACTCTATAGTTGTTGATTAGCATGAAAATAAAGACAATTCATTAGCTAGAGCCATAAACTCTTCTCAATATACAGTATCAGGATGAGTTGCTAATGAACCTATTTAGAGAAATAATATGCTTCAATATTGCAGAGAAAATTCCGCCATCTTCCAGGAAAATATCCATCACAGTAATTAAGCAAATAAACAATAATAATGACAACAAAACCTACATGTTTTTATGTCTATCTCTTACATTATTTAACTTCTTACAAACTCCATGGGAAATTGGTTTATTAATTTCCAACTTAAATCTTTGCCTCCAAATACTTATTGAGAATCCCCTGATCTGGGGAAACATGAAGGACTGCTTATTTTCTAAATAATAGGCCAGGTGGGGGAAAAACAAGGAAGCAAGAGAAAGACAGAGGAGAAAGGAGAGTAAATGTTTGCCAGCCATGTTCACTGTGGCCTCCCTGCCTTCCTGATACTGGCTTTCATTGAAAGCTCTATACTGCCCAATGTTTACTAAAGAGAAGGTTACCCTACCATGAGAATGAGATTACTTCTTCCTCTTAAATACTAGTTAATAGTTCAAGCGAATTGCATAGAACCACATATGATCACACTTACCTTGTGCTTCTGGAATAGATCCCTCATCCACTCTGTTTTGCATTTCCAAATGCCAAACAAAAATTTCATCTCTATACTTAAACCTAAGAGTAGGCATAGTATCACCTGTAAATGTAAGGATGGTGAAAGGACTCTTTCATTTAATAACTCTTATATTCTCCATGTGGCTATGCTGAACCAAACCAAGGAGTAAATTTTTCTCGTTATCTTTACAGGACAAATAAATAAATATGAGCTTAGACTAGATGCACAGATAAATGCCTTCTCTTTCTGACAACAAAGGTCTTGTGTTTATTTTCGGCCAAACACAGAAGGGCTGAAGATGTAACACCCCTTCAAACTTCTGTGGATACCTACATTTTAAATGGGGTGCCTAAGCCTAAAGGGCCAAGTATTGTGGGTTTTAAGCATTTCACACATAGATGGAAAGCACCTCTGTGATGGTGTGAAGCAGTATTACTTGACACTGAATATGCATACCCTCATCTAATGGTCCTAACAACCTGTGGTGGCGAAGCCTTCTTAATAAGGTAGAGTGAAGCAGAGATGGAAGTTTCACTCCTCTATGGTCACTGGATGAATGCAAGCCCACACCAGAACTTGCTCATTTCATTCTTTCTCCTTTAGGAAGTGCCATCATCAATTAGACAGATGACTGTCCAGTATGGAGGCAGAGAGTATCAAACTGGAGAAAAAAAAAATCAGCAGAAAGAAGACCTAAACTTCCGCTCTAGGATTTTCTAGCTAAGTAACTTACACAAATGAGCACCAATGTATTTCATAACACCAACTGTCCAGTGAGCATTTGTGAAGACCCAAAGATTTCCATGCACCTGTAATATGCCTTTAGTAAAGCAGTTTTCAGAGTAACATACCTATCCCACTAAGTAGATAGGCATAGAGACCCAACCCTACCCCCACAAGAGTCAAAGAGACTCTCGACATAATATCTGTGGCTGATGCTAACGCGTTCACAGAATTCATGCTCCTATGAAACTAAAAGACAATCATTAGCTACCACTTGTGGGATGAAGCCTTTGGTCTATTCCTAAGCCCTGCGCTCTTTCCCTCAGACTTCCTGGTTGTCCTAGTCTCTAAGAAGAAAATCGTTTTCATCTTACAAGGTGGAATTTCTTAAAGTGATACTCTCAGCTCTGCCCCCTGTAAATATCCCCGTCTTCACAGAGAGCAGCTGCAATCTGCCATTACTCACAGGTAAATGTGATGCTCCAATTATTCGTGTCCAGGGAGACCCTAAGCTCCAAAGACTGCACAGTTGAGCTCTTAAAACACTCAGAGACTAAGGGAATAGGAGACTAAGACCTGTTACATACAGAACAACCAACAAAAAGCTTCTTAATACACAATCCTATTTCTACAGAGTGACAAAAGAAGAGAGACCAGACAATAAAATCACACAAGGTTAACTCACTGGAAGTATCTCCCCCAAGCAAAGGTATATACGCTAATTTAATCATTGAGTATTGACCTGGTTCCTGATAACATCTTCAGAGATGAAGAGCCAGAGAAAGCTAACAGTAGCATCACTTCTTCCATAAGGTATATGCAGTTAGGACAGAACTAATCTGAAAATGTCAATCACCTCTTTAAGTCCTATGAGTAAAGATTATGCCTCTCCCAGCAGGTCTAGCTAGCCTCCCGTGTGACAGCAGCCATAAGTTGGAAATATGAGACAGTGCTCAGTGCACATTGCAACAAGTTGTTGGGCAAAGGCAACTACCAGAAACACTGAACACTCAGTAGAAAATGCAGATGAATGGAGGGAAGGAGCTATGAGAGGCTCATGGAACTTCAAGTTAAAACTTACAGATAGTAACAAGAACCTCCTGGGCTACATCCAGAGATCTGTAAGGAAAATTTGGAGGGTATTCATGTCAGATTGCAGAGGGATAAGATTAGAGGACAGAATGTCAAACTAGAAGCAGCAAGACTATGCAAAACATGTTCAAATCACCCCTATGACTTAGTAGCTCTCTTCCCATCACTGTCTTGTCTCAACACCTATCTTCTTAACACAGTTGACTTTCAATGTCAATGATAGCTAAAAAAACGTTGAAGAGTTCACTCTCCTGAGAAAATACACAATATGGACAAGGGGGGGTGTCGGTGTGAAGTAGAAATCTCTGTGTGTTAAAATATCATAGATTACATTTAAGTCAACAATTCACAGCAAAGCTTATTAGTTGTGGAGACGATGGAGAGGCCACTGGTGCACATGCATCCACAGTGTCCATAGCTGCTGACATTGTCTGCCTCTCGTTTGCACATCATCACCTCTGATGACGACATTTCGGACTTCCTGGCTGAGCCCACAGCTGGGGTGAAAATCCAACAGAGCATAAAAGCAGCCTCTTAGGCCACATGTGGGCTGACAATCCTCACTAAATGTCATCTCTTTCTGTCCCCTCAAAGGACAGTTTCCTATTTAAAGAACTGGTTTAGAATAGTTCCTATTTAAAGAACAGAAAATACCATTTACTCAGACAGTTGGTTTGCTTGTTTGTTTTTGTTTGTTTGTTTTTCGATGCAGTATGGCGATTGAGCCCAGGGGCTTATGTGTGTTAAGCAGACCATCACTTCTAAATAGAAATCATGGTGTCTGCCTCACTGTGCATACTAATGTCTCTGCAGATGCCTACTGATGTCCAAGTTTGCTCTAATCAAAGTTGTGGAGTCTCTTTGTCCTTGTATCTTTATCTTATTTTTCGCTGAAGATACTGTACAGGTAATTTTATTAGTTATTATAATAGAATTAGAAAAGGGGTGTTCTGATTCAAACTAATTCACTGATGGGAGAAGCTAACTGCAGGGAGATGAGTGGAAGATAGATAGACAGATGGATAGATAGATAGATAGACAGCTAGACAGGTGTACATGTACATATATATATGAAAATTAAGCCACATGGACTAGCAATGCAAGTCACAAGAACCACAGGCTAACAATTTACCCCTCAAGAACCACAGACTAACAAAAACTCCAGTGCCAAGCATGAAAAATCCCTTTTTAATGGTTAGGCAGAGTAGTTCAAGTGAATAGCCAAAAACATGAATTTTTTTATGATGCCCTGTGTTCCCTCCCAGGGGATAAGGGTCACTATTATTGAGGATGACATATACTTAGGACACTGAACTCAGAGGATTCCAGCTAGAGTTGATCTGAAAGCCTCTTTCTTACATTCTAGCTTCCACAGTTCCAGAAAAACACAGAAAACTGCAAATGGAGGGAAGAAATTAAACAGCTCCATCCAGCTGAACCAGAACAATGACCAGCAATACAAGATATCTGTAAAAATGCAATAGATTGCACCAGTAGTGGTAATCAACAGATGTCTAATTTGGTTTACAGACCACTCAACAGGCGGGAAATCATGCTTGGCATTAAAACCCCTGACTAGCGATGTCATGGACTTTAGAAAAGAATCACTGTCACTTTGCTAGACCAGTGTGATTCTTTAGTATATTCTAAATTTTATGCACAGGTGAGTGTGGCTACCACCCTTCATCAAAGAAATCTCTCTTACAGCAAATAAAGACCATTATAGAAAAGCAGAACCTGACAATGTAGACATGAACAGGTCCCAGCCCTAGTAGATGTATCTATATCATGTCTCTTGCATCTATGTCTCAGGAAATGTTGAGAAAGAAGAGACAGAAAGATTGTAAGAACCAAAATATCAGCTAGTGAGCATTCAAACAATCTCTACTCTAAATTATTAAAACAGCACTACCAGAACTATGCCAACAGCAAGTGGCACACCAATCCAGAAGGGCAATTTCATAGGACCCCACACCTACACAGAGACAACTAATGGGCTCTGGGGGAAGGAGAATTAATCTCTCCCAAAGATGAGTCCCCTTAATGGCTGTCCATATAAACACAAACAATAAAATGGGCTCAACGGGTTGTATTTATATATTTGTGCATAACCATATACAATAATAACAATAAAGAAGCAGGCTATCAACTTGAGAGTAGGAGGCATAAAGTGTTGGAGAGAGGGTATTGTGGGAAGGCTGGAGAAAAGTGATACAGTTTTACATAAAATTAGATAAATTTTTCAAAATAAAGTTATACATGTGTAAAGCAGGAACAAAGAGAACTGATTAACACACACACATGAGTTTTGCTTTTTTAAGAGTGAATTAAAATTTAATATTCAACCAAAATGTCTTACTTCCTGCTCCATTGCTATGAAGAAACAGCGTGACCAAGGCAACTCTTATAAAAGAAAGCATTCAGCCGGGCAGCACTCGCTTATAATTTCAAATGCTTAGTCTGTTAGCAGCATGGTGGGAGCACCATGACACACAGGCCAGCACTGCAGCAGTAACTGACTAACTGAGTACTACATCATGATCCATAGGTAGAGAGGGGAAGGAGGGAATGGTGAGGGAGCTTGGCATGGCCTTTTCAAACCTCAAAGTCCACTCCTAGTGTCACACTTCCTCCAACAAGGCCAGGCCTCCTAACCTTCTAATCAAGGCATTCACTCCCTGGTGACTGACTAAGCACTCAAATATATGAGCCCATGGGAGTCATCCTTGCTCAAACCGGCACACAAAGCAACGTTCCAACGCTATTCTTCTCCAAATACTCATATCTTAATTATCATCCCATTACTAGAGTTAAAGCTAGTTGTAGACAAAGGTGAGAAGTAATGCCCCAAACAGGAAGAAGAGTAAGTCCCAGGTATACACGGCCCATTATTGAGAAAACAACATAGCATGACTTCTGCCTCTCGCCAGAGTTCTTCTGTACAATGACCAGTCACTGAGTTACACATCAATCCCTTAAATGTCTAGTAACATCAACCTAAAGCACTTTTTAAAGTGATGACTTATTTGGGGGTGGGGAATAACAGCACTCAGTTTTAAAACGTAGCCATTCACTTCTGACAGCAGATAAATCATGCAACAGTCTCTGCGCAAACTACCAACACTGAGCAATAAATTTTCGAATTCGGCCCTACACCAGGCATAAGGCTGTAAAATGAAAGTCTAGTTTTAACGCAGTGACCTCAGTCTTGCCTCTGCTGGACAGTAAATCTGATGCAGCATGAGCAAATATGGGTGGCTGAGTTTCAATCTGGCATTACACCGACGCTTTGTCAAGGATCCCAGAATTTAGAATTTTTAAGAACAACAACAACAAAAAAGAAGTCCAAAAACAAAAACATATGCGACACAGCTGGGGATGGGGAAATTAGAGGGAAGAGCTTTCACCTTGGTTGGGAGAACACTTTGGCCACTTCTTTGACTTAATCCATTCTAAAGCCTTGGTTTTTATCCTCTGAACTTATTATTTTCAAGGTATATAAGCACTGGGTGAAAGGTGATACCTTTATTCTTTCATCCATCCAATTAAAAATATCAATGCATGAATTATCTCTTACTGTCTCCAGTGTTCTGAAAATGAGTTAAATTTGCTGTAGTTCAACTTCCAAATCATTGAAATTGGAATGACCTCTGCACATAACCCGTAGGGCATCATAACGATGCCCATTCATACTCAATACCACACAGCATGCTGTCATTGAAGACTTACTTTACTGAGAAAAGCAAACAAGATCCTGCATTTTTTTCAGCAGGACATAAGTAAAAAATGAAAATACATTTCATCAACTGCAGAGGAACTAGAGGAAACGTACAGATAAAAGCAGAGCTCCCTAGAGGAAGGGTTCAAGAATGGCTACGCAGCATTGGAGACCACTGAGCTGAAGCCCTTGAGATGAACTAAGCTATACAGAAAAAATAGGGTTTGGGAAGATGATTCAGTAGCTGTGAGCACTTGCAGAGAACACGGGATTGGTCCTCAGCAGCCATATGGCAACTCACCACTGTTTATACAGTTCCAAAGAACCTGATACACTCTTCTGACCTCTTTAGATAGTATGTGGTTCACATACGTACATGCATGCTCACCCACTATTTAAAAGAAATAAGGAACATTTATTTCATTTGCGTTCATTTGCATCTGCCATGTGATTGTGAGATATAAAGAAATCAAGCTGGAACTGAGCTGGGAACTTCATCCCCTATGGCTAGCTTTCAAAGTGCTAGAAAGTATCATGCAGACCGTTGATAAAGAAAAACCATCAGTGGTCTTGCCCATGAATCTTATGCAACTATCAACCTGCCAGGTAAGATGTGACTACCTGAATTAGTGACACAAATGTTATGGGAGTGGCCAAAGGCTCTCTGATTGAACATGAAGCTCTTTCCATAGGAGGGAATCATGTCTGATACTGTAAACTAGTCAACAACCATTCTTGGGGAGGTCACGGGCATAAAGGGGGAATTTGCTCTTTTGGTAAATTGGCACAGCATCAAACGGCATTCTAAAAATGTGTCTGTGCTGATAGACAGAGGCTACTCTCATCCTTAATCAGAGAAGTCTTTCTCTGTTGCAAATAGCAGTGAATCGGGGCTCCCAAGATCGCAGGAAGAAATAAGGGTTGGGAGAGTAAAATAAGGAAACACACAGAGGGAAAGAACACAAATACAAGACGGCGATAAGTGTGGCTACACACCACCTTCTAGCAGTGCACATCCACTGGAGACAGGAACTCGGCAGCTACAGAAACCAGCACTGTCAACAATGGCAGAGGATCAAGGAGGGCTCCTGGGGGCCTCACTTCTTCCTGCTGAATTAATGGTTCCTGGGAGATTCTGACAGAGAGGGAGTCTTCAGTTGTGAACTCACAAGTGTGCTCACCAGACTAAAAAATAAATAGATTAAAAAATAAAAAACTTAAGCCAAACCTCAGGTGACACAAATGAGCCTGGTTAAAGTCTGCGGGTGTCCTGGTTCAGTTACTATTGCTGATGGAACACCGTGGCCTGAGAAACTTGGGAAGAAAGGAGTTTACTGGGCTTATGCTTCCGCATTGCTGTTCACCACTGAAGGATGTCAGGACAGGAACTCAGACAGATTGGACACCAGGCAGACCCATGGAGGGGTGTTGCTTACTGGCTTTCCCCTTCTGGCTTGCTGAGCCTACTCTTTAGGAGAACCCAGAACCACTAGCTGAGGCATGTCACTACTCAAAATGGGCTGAGCCTTCCCACATCAATCACCAATGAAGAAAATGCCCAACAGTTTTGTCTGCAGTCCAACCTAATAAAGGCTTCTCCCAACTGATGTTCCCCTCTTGGATGACCCTAACTTGGAAGCTTGTGTTAAGTTCTCATAAAACTATCCAGCACGGTGGATCACAAAACAAGAGAAAGAAAAGAATGCGGGAAAAAGATTTGCGGGGAAGGTGTCTGACAGGACGAGGCTACTGAAATGGGAGCTAATAAGAAAAATACGTATGAGACTGAGAAATAACCCATTAAAAATACTTAGAAAAAGAGAGACACTGAAAGGTAATGGAAGAGAATGAGAGCAAATAAATGGGGGAAGGGGAGGGGTTACAATTTGTCATCACCCAGAAGTGCTAATGCTGGCTCCAAAACCTCAAACCCAGATTCCCTCATCAATCTTAATACCCCCCAGATTCTGTGTAGAGCAACCATGGAAAGAAGAGAAAGTTCTTAGCCAAATATTGGAGCCCAGCTTGGAAAAATGAGCTTTACAATGACAGTACATATTTTAAGGGCTTATTGGGATCTAACTAAGGAGACTGGCTCCAAGCCGTGCAGTTTCACATATTTTCTTGATTCCTAAATTAATCATTTTTAAATCATCTCCCTTAAAATAAGCCAAAGGGAAGCTTCCTTCAGGAATAGCGGTTCATCGGCATCTCACAATTAAAAACTAGATCACATTTTTGGGAAGCGGACAAAATGAGAATTTGATTTAAATTTAATATGATATATGCTCGTGTGTCATGCATACCAATGAGGCTACAAAGAAATATTTAATATGATATAACTCTAATGTAAAACTAAATCAGTTTTAGCTACTCATCAAGATTTATTAACCATAAGGAACTTGATGGAGTTATATCTGAGCCTTTGATGGGAGAAAATGATTATAAATTTTTCGCTACCTATCAACATATCTTAGGCATACAACCACATTCTTCTCCACTACTAACATTCCAAAGAAAAGTAGGATTGGAAATATAGCTTACATGTTGCATTTACAGTATAGTGAATTAGATAACAATGACAATTGGTATTTTTAAAACAATTTTAATGTTCAGCATTTTATTATTTTTCTCAGTTTACTGGGTTTTACTTCTGTGTCTATGCTGTCACTGTTTTTATGAATTACATTGTTTTGACTCACCTGAGTACCCCATGCCTCTCTATAAGTACAGACAGTGAATTATTAAATAGATTGCTTTTGACAGAATTTTCAACATTTCTTGTTATCATACACATATTATGATAATATTTGTCCTTCCTTTCAGAATGTTCTAGAAATTCTGAAGTATCACACATGGCCATCCTCCTTCTCTCTATATGCACTGTTATACACAGGCATATATATATTGTCAGTTTGAGAGAAGGCAGTAATTACAAAAGTAGCTAATCGAAAGTCATGGAATAATTTAAAAAACATATTTGATTATCTTCAGAACTCCGTCACAGAATTACTAAATAGGGTTCTAAAAGAAGCTCTGTTGTACCTCTCTAAGAGATACCACAAAAGGAATTTGTCTAAAGTAACTAAGAAATAAAAATCTTGCATCTTTCCAAAAAAGTATCCTTCCTGGGGGTGTTAAATATGCTCCCAGTAGTATGGCTTTCATTCTGTATTTTATAGTCAGAGTGTTCCAGTACATTGTAGCTTCATTCCTGGATAAGAACCGGATATTCTAATGATCGCTCTTTCTATAATTTCCCAAGAAAACCAAAGGACTAGAAAGCCCACTATATGGGGTGAAATCTACACCAGCAATTACAAATGCCAACACACATGGCGTAAGCCAGGATAGAGGCCTCTAGATCTCAGTGCATCAGGTAAAATGAGCTGCACTGAGCTGACAATGATGATCCTCATATTCCACAGCCAATCAACCCCAACCCCACGGATCACAGGTACTTCATAAAAATGGCTGTTCCTACACACAGAATACAATCTGAATTTGATCCAGAATTGGAGACAAAAACACCCAGGGAATATTTATCTCAGATTTCTTCTTCATAGACATCCCAGTTTTCTCAGAGCAGTTCCCATTAGTATGTCTTAACATATACATAGGCAATAGTATCTATTAACTAAACAAGTGCAGTGGAAAGGCTATTCATCCATTCATTTATTCAGTGGACAATTAAAAATATACACTAAAATTCAGACACAAAGCTAGTGATATGAAGATAACTATAAGCAAAATCAGTTTGTGATCAAGTACAATATCAGTTTTACTGAGGAATAGATGAATTAGCCAAATAATCACATTAATACGCATGTAAATATAAGCAAGAATTTTAAAAGTACATGTAGTTTTCTGTAAGGACAACTAAAGGAAGGAAGGAAGGGAGGAAGGAAGGAAGGAAGGAAGGAAGGAAGGAAAGAAGGAAGGAAAGAAAGAAGGAAGGAGGAAGGGAGAGAAGGAAGGAAGGAAGGAAGGAAGGAAGGAAGGAAGGAGAGAAGGAAGAAAGGAAGGAAGAAAGGAAGGAAGGAGAGAGAGAAGATAGAAAGGAAGGAAGGAAGGAGGGAGAGAGGGGAGGGATGGAAGGAAGTAGGAAGGGAGGGAAGAGGAGAAAAAGAAAAGGGAGAGAAAGGAGAGAGGGTTTGTGGTGAGGAGACAGAAAGAGAGGGAGTGTTGTACAGATTGGAAATCGGGGAAGGCAGCCTGGGCTGGTGAAGTACTAGACTGGATTGCAAAGAGTTTGGGAAACAGAGACAGGCAGCAGAAACAGTTCATGCAAAAGCTGCAAGCTAGAGGGATCATAATATTAAAGCAGGTTCATGAGCTGGGTCACAGAAGACAGTGAGAGAGTATAGGCAGAGGAGAGATATGGAAGTCATAGAGGTAATGAAGAAGAGAGGTCTGTGTTCAAATACCCAAGTATTTAAAAACTAACTCTAATAATCTATGGAGAGGATGCAACTGTACAATAAAAGAAAATGTATGTAGAGATAACTGGTAAACAATTTAAAAATGGCAGTAAGGATAGATCTTACATTTTACTTTGCATTAAATATACTTTAGATAAATGAATGATTAAACCATATAAGGTGGTTATCAAAACATAATTAGAAGCTGTAAGCACTTGTTTGATAACCTGAACAAGAGAAATCTTTCAGCCATATCAGGAAATGCATTATTCCTGTATATAGTAATGATGGGGCACAGAGAAAGAAAACCACCCAAAATGACCTCATGGAGAAAGAACATTAAATACAGATGACTAGAATATTAATTATTAGTGACACATCCTATGAGCAAAGAATAGTTATTACTCGATTCTAGAGGATATAATAATCCCAACTTATAAATTAGAAAGTACAAGAGCAACCTTGAGAGAAAATATAAACGTGATCAACAAGTATGGGGGAAAATCTCCATGGTAACAATGGAAACATGAGACTATGAAAGACCTAAATATTTCGTAAGATGGAACTGCTAGAGGCAGAGGGGGGAATCACGGCACCCTGCAGCCATCCACAGAGGAGAAAACAGTCTGCAGAGGGAAAGACAATTCGACAACCTGTATCCAGTTTAAGTAAGCAGGATATTTAACTCAACAAGAATTCTAAGAACTGAGCCGAAGAAACCACCCATGTTCTAATGGTGTGCAAGCTATGGCCATTTACCTGACATTTTACATGAAGAAATTAGAATATCTTGGGAGGCAAAAGAAATACAATACAGAAACAAGCAATTGGTACATTTATTGACAGGGTAGTTATCTCTGTGACACTGTTGACCGAAAGGAGGCTAGAGACGAATAAGAAACAAGACTTGCAAGTGGAGACTGCTACATACACTTTTTCTCTTTGCACAAAAATTCAGAATACTTTTCTGTCATCTTAGCCTACAAAGAGAACACAGAAGTTCAAATCTATTCACTTCTTCCTGCATGGCTTCAGTATATTCTACTCATATTCGATGAAGTTCCATAATGCAGAATAGAAAATCCTGCTCATACCGATTTTCACCATGTGAATTTTAATCCTTTGTCTCTGGAATATATTTCAGTGTAGGATAAGAGGAAAGAGCAAGTCTGGCTTCTGCCTGGACTTTGCAATGGGGCCTGGAGAAGGGAGTTTGCTTTTCTGTTCCCTGGCTCAGAAATTCTCACAAACCTCACAAAGTACATAAGCAAACAGAGGGAACATAAGAAGGAGAAAGGCAAGCAGATACACAGGCAAGAGAGATTCTAACTTACAAAACTAAATCTGAAAGTCTAAGTCACAGCAGGACCAGCTGTTGAGTAAATAGCCTTAAGTGTTTCGTCAAGAAATTTGCACAAGAACAGAAGGGGGCTGGAAGCTGTCAAAATATCTATATTTTTTATGCCCATTCCCAGCATTTGAGTAGAGTCCTGGTGATTGTTTTCTGTTCCAAATGAAGCATATTAGATCCAACAGAGAAGATTCCTGGAGGCTTCAACCATATCAATATTAAATCTACTATCCTTTAATATCCCAGAACTTGGGCAAAACTAGCCTGGTAAGGACTTGGAGTAGCAGCTAAAGTTGGAGGGCAATCGTGGGATTAACAGATAGTTGTTTGAATTATATCTCTCTTGCATTGTCAAAGACAGCAGTGGGGCTCATGGAGAAATGGTTCAGCAGTTAAGAACACTAGGAATTCATCCAAAGGACCAAGGGTCAACTCCCAGAACCTTCATGGTGGCGCACAAGCATCTATAACTCCAGTTCCAGGGGATCTGGCTTCTTGTGGCCTCTATGGGTACCAGGCACACATGTGGAACACACATCCATACAGGTCAAACACACATACATATAATAAAATAAAATAGAATAAAAATTTCAAAGATGATAAATGGCTAATTAGAAGTAATGTTTCATTAGCATTGCAGGAATAGCTAATACAGCTATTATTAGGACACTGCTTTGTTAAACTGTCATCCTGTCAATCGGCTTTGTAAATACTCCAATCTATACTGATAGAGTAGTGCTGTGCCTTCATCAAGTAAGTTTCTCATTGTACTGGTCAGTGGAATGCTGACACCACAATTCGTCAAAGTGCTCAGAATTGGTACCAGTAGAATGTTCATCCCTAAATGAGACAACAATGTCACCTTTTCTCAGGCTCAAGTAACAATACAGAATGGAGAACAGAGAGAATTCTAAGAACTAGAGAATAGAGAGGCACGTAGCAAACAGATGTCTTCTGGACACGACATAGCCACTGCCCCATTTCTTGGCAGAAGATAAACAGGAGGCTATTTATTAGAGCAAGGGAAAGTTAGCAGTGGCCACGGCATCAAAGAACATGACTCCCACCTCTTAACAACCATCAATCATGGAGGAGAAATCAGACCTCATGGGCCCCTCTGCTATCCAGGATGAAATGTTGACAGGCCCAGTATTGTGGAGTGAGAGGATTAGAGATGAGAATGATGGCTTGGCGCTAAAATGGATCCATGTACTCAATGGACCTCCACCATGACTGGTGGCAAATAAAATAACCATTCAAATATAGTTCTGATTATACTATGAGAGAGAGAGTAAATGAGATCTGCCCACAAACCTGGGACTGGAACTCTTCATTGTGATTAATGGTTGTTTTAACTTGAAAGCCTGGATCTGAGTGATGCCTCTGTCAAACAGTCTTGGTCTTGTCAACTCTGAATGGAGTGTCGCAGGGCTTCTGCTTCATACCTGCCTTGATGTCCTCTTTCTAAATACATTGCTACATCCATGAAGGTAGTTGTGACATTCTCAACACCAAAGACTGCTCATTTGGACAATGAAACATATCACAATCTACCCTGTAACCTCAGCTTACAGGGGTAGGAGAGATTCTCCATGGCCATTACTTCCCATTCCTATTCCGATACCTCCAGCACTCCATGGCCTTGAGGCTGATTTTCACATAGGCTTTGGTACTTTTCCCTAAGAAAGTATTGCCTGAGAACCCACCTATTGAAGGATATTTGATCACACTCTGAACCGTAAGATTGTGCTATTTATGGAAAAAACCTGTTTCTAGTTGTGGTGTGATTCAGCCATAGCACACATCTTTAATCACTCTGGCTGAATACGAACATGCCCTTAGTACACAACTTTAATCCCAAACAATGAAGGTAACGTTACTTTATTGAAGGACACATCCATGTTTGAAAGTTATATCTAATTGAGTGGCAGACAAAGTGATGAATCAGAGAAAGATTTGACAGAACAGGATATGCCCAACTCTCACAAGAAGAGACTATTTAAGAGAATAATGTAGAGAGAAAAAAGAAAAAGAAAAAAACAAACAAAAGGAGACATTTTTACAGAAAAAGTTTTACAGAGACAGGTTGAAAAGAAAACAAGCTAGACACAGGCGAAGACAGAACAAGCCAGAGAATGAGAAGCAGCCAGAAGATCAGAACTTACTTACAGCTGAGTAGACCAGCCAATCAGAGATCAGAAAAAACTAGAAGGGTGTGTGCTTATTCAACATTAAGTCTCAGGAGGTGAAAACATTCTAGGCCTAGATTAGATTGTACAGAGGATAGAAGCTTCCAGGCCAGGTCTAGGCCTAGGTAAGAGGACTGAGACCATAAGACTCTAAGATGACAGTTATATCAGGTGAATAAAATATATTTTTACACCCAGCAGTTACCAAGAAAAAGAAATAGCCAAAGACCTTTCTTGAACACTTTGCAAAGACACTTTCTCTGTGAGTTTATCCAAGAACCAAGATAAAATCTCTTTAAGTAACTGTAAATCTACAGGGAACACATTGAATTTTACAAAAGTGACTCCACAACTGTGGTCATAGCTTTAACAAGAAATGGAATCTAATTCTCTTCCTTTTGGACTTAACATAATCTTGTGACTCACTCCTGACCAAAGCCTCGGCTATAACAAAATGCCATAGGCAGGGTGATTTTCAACAACAGGCATGAATTTCCTATAGTTCTGAGGTTTGAAGATGGAGATCAAAGCACATTCAGAGTTCCAAGTGAGTGTCCCTCCCTGGGTCAGAAGGCTACCTGCTTTCCTCCAGATCCATCCTCACAAGGCACAGAAAGTACAGCTCTGACCTCTTCATCATTGGGAAAGACACTACTAGCTCAGGCACTGGATAAGTTCTCAGCTCTACTTCAGGAACTCTGCCAACCATAGTCCCACCCAAAAGATGTGATGAACCAATACCACGATAGGAATTGTAGCTTCATACAGAATGAAAGGAAAAGTGAGACTGTTTGGAACAAGAGGAGACTGCGTTAAGGTGACAAGGGAGGAAAAAGAAGATACGGAGTATGGGGGTGAATAAAATCTAGTCATAATGCATGCTGGAATGAAACTGCTTATATGAAACACACAAATATGTATACTGAATATGCCAATTTTAAAAATTTTTAAAAAATGCAAGCAAGTTTGGTTTCAATGAATACAATGGAGAAAAGCAGAAGAATAAACAGTCTATACTATTATAGAACATAACAACCAGGCAATACCAGATATGGTCAGTGAGGCTTCTGATTTGTCAATGAAAGAAGCAACTCCTAAGACGCTCTACTGCTGAGTAGCAGATTGTTCTGAGACTTCCATTCTACCAGGAAGACCCCATGTGGTCCTATGACCTCATGGAAAGGGAAGGAGAGAATATTGGTCTAACCTGTCCCAAGTGCCCAGCTCTGTAGTACAGATAGTACTGTTTCAGACACTAACTAGACCCAGAATCACCCGACTTTGTTTTTTGCAAATGCTCTGCTTCACAATCACCAGAAGACTATAAGCAGTAAGTCTTCCTAACAACATTATGTTTTAAGGCATTTTTTTATGCAGCCACAAAAACTAAAACCTACAGTCACACACTAATAAGGCAGCAGAACTGCTTTATTAAGAAATATGGTTGCATGCACTTTTGTAAAGCCATTTTGTTTGCCTGGGAGAGGAAACTGTGTTTTACAATGTCCATGATTTACCTTCAGACATGCTAGTTTTCTGGATAAAGAATTATGGAGTGTATTCCAAAACCACATTCCACTGGGCAAATTATGGCATGTAGGAGAAGCAGGATCCTAGAATCCTGTGTCCTTTCAGCATGCCAAGTACCCACAGAGCCAACAGAAGTATACCCGAATTCCCCTCCTGAGTCCACTGTCCACCCTGTCTGTAAACAAACTCTGTCAGTCGAAGCAAATCTGAACTTAAATGTAGTTCCTGGGAAAACAGACACAGTATTTAAGTTCCTTTTCCATTGTTGTGACAAAACATGACCAAGGCAACTTATAGAAGGAAATACTTAATTAGCCTTACTGTTTCAGAGTCCATGGTGGCTGAGAAAAGACATAGTGGCAGGGACAGCTGGCAGCTCATAGCTAGATTCACAAGTTGAAGCCAGAGAGGGAATACTGAGAGGGGCTGAGCCACTTAAAACCTGAAAGTCCAACTCCAGTGACAAGGCCACATCTCTGAATCCTTTCCAAACAGTTCCATCAACTGGGGACCAAGTATCAGTTCTATGAGCCTATGGGCATCATTCTTATTCAGGCTACCACAGAAGGTATAAGGCCTCCTCCCACATGTATTCATGAATGACAGGACCATCGCTGCTGCTCTTTCTCATACTGTCAACCTCCCATGTGCAGTGAGGAACCTGTAAATCTAATGGTATAGAAACCAAAGGATCTGAAACTCTGAAAATACCAAAGAGCAGGACAAAGAGCAGGACGCTGTTAAATCTCACCAAAGTGATGCATAAATTCCCACTCAAAATCCATGAATTCTGACAACAACATATGTACCTATACATATCTACTTGATGACAAACGTGGGGGATAAACAGAAAAACTATAAATGACTAAAATATCCAACCAATCTTATGAAGATGTTCCATATCATCATAACAAAGTCATGTGCAAACACGTGTGGTCTCCATGCTGATCTTGTGATCACAAGTCTATGTCTACTTGTCCTATGTGTCAATATGAAAATTTGTCTTAAAGTCAGGCAACATGAAAATATCTGTGTCAAACAGAACTGGATTCCCAGTACAGGTAGCTGTATTGTATTGTCATTTCATGAAAACTTCTGGAAAGCTGTTCTAAAAACATTCTTTCTTTAATAAATGTAAATCCCCATGGCCCTCTCTCACATGAAAAATGGACAAGAAAAGGTTAATATTTTGCTTCATAGAATGAGAATATCTGTGTTTATTTCAGATGGGACCAAAGTTATGTCAGTTGTCTTTTTAAACGTATAGCAAGAATGTTGCTTCCAACTTAAGTACTGGACATATTCTGGATCTCTTGTACCAACATCTTAGGTGGTATGTGTGAACATTTCACCAGAGTCAATCACTGAAAACACTGGCTGAGGGAGACAGTATTCTTTGGATCTTTAGAACTTCATCAGATGTTAGCCCAAAAGCTTGGAATAGCGAAGACTCAACCCACAGACCACATGAAGCTCATGAAGAAGGAAGACCAAGATGGGATGCCTCAGTTCTACTTAGATTGAGTAACAAAAATACTCAAGGGAGCAAATATGTAAACAAAACATGGGACAGAAACTAAAGGAGGGGCCATCAGGAGACCACTCCACCTGGGTATCCATCCCATGTACAGCCACCTAAGCTAGACACTGATGTGGATGGCTGGAAGTGCATGCTGTCAAGAACATGATATAGCTGTCTCCTTAGAGGTCTGCCAAAGACTAACACATTCAGAGGACGATGCTTACAGTTAACCACTGATATGATCAAGGGTTTCCCAATGGAGAACTTAGAGAGAACACTGAAGGAGCAGAAAGGGTTGGTGACTCCAGGAGGAAAGCAACAATACCTAACAACCAGAGCCCCCCAGGGTCTAAACCACCAGCCTGGAAACACATAGGGAGGGACCCATGACTCCAGCAGTGTATGTAGGGGAGGATGGCCTTGTCGGGCATAGGTGGGAGAGGAGATACTTGGTCCCATGAAAAACGAACACAGAATAGGGGGGGATTGTGAGGGTAGGGAGGGGGTAGTGGGAGGGGGGGGATAGGTGTGGGCACAGCCTCATAGAAGCATGAGGAGGGGGGATGGGATAGGAGGTTTCTGGGTGGTGGGAGGAAGTGGGTGGGGTAAGGGGATAAAATCTGAAATGTAAATATAACACCCAATTTAAAAAGAAGAAGAAGAAAAAGGAAAAGAGAAAAAAAGAAAGGAAAAAAATAGGAGATTTAATAATACAAATGGAAGGATTTAGAAATTTAGGAGGCAGTTTATGTTAATAGAAACAGCATCATAGAAAGTGGAAAATCACACCCTCATAGAAGCACAAGGAGGGGGGATGGGATAAGGGGTTCCTGGGTGGCGGGGGGGGGGAATGGGATAAGGGGATAAAATTTGAAATGTAAGTATTATAACCAATTTAAAAATAGGGAAAAAAAGAATAGTTGTTAGAACCAACATCTTTAAAAAAATGTCATCCCTCTAGGAAAAAAAAATTTTTTTTGATACTAAAACTTGTTCTGAGAATTGTATATTGCAGAATACACAGCCTTGGTGTATCTACTCATCAAGCATACTGAGCAGACCTGCCCAAACCTCCAATGTCTGAGAATTCCATCTGGATGCAGTGAAGACACAGCATCAGAGGCTTACCAATTTACTCTTCCCCCCACCCCTCTTCTAATATCTCAACGCCCATAATCAGCTTGAAGTAGTTAAAGAAGAGTCAGCGCCCCTATTCCCTGGGCTTGAGGACTAAGGTGGTTAATATTGGTCTGTCTTTCTAGGGAAAAGTAGTGGTTTTGTTGGAACAGGGAGGATTAGCTAGGACTTATTGCATAGCCATAACCTATTGGTAGAAATCTGTATAATTAATATCAAGATGAAGTTATAATTTCTTAAATGGTACAAAATTTACTTTGATTTCAAATTTAAGGTTTTCATTGGTATGAGCTCCTTATTGATATAAAAGTGAGATGAATATTGATACTCTCATGGGCATTGTACCTGTATAACACATTTAGAAATACAAGGCTTAGACCCAGTCCTTTAACTTTTTTTAACTGATTTGAGATGGTTAGCCTGTGAGTTAAGGGACTATAGCAAATTCATGGCTTTGAGTTTATTGTTAGGGTGTTTTTTATATTTTATTTAGAAATAGCTGAGAGGAGTTAACAAAAAACAGTCCAGGTTACCTTACATGGATAGTTGGTTTTCAAAACGTCAGAAGTCCACTGAATTGACGCTACAAACATTTCTATATTAATGTTCATTTTGATTAGAGACCTGTCTGCTCCTGACAGCTTCCTGTCTTGGATTCTAAGAAGAAATTGAGCATCCTTGGAGTTACTCCAGTTGTGGGGAGACAGTCACTAGGCAAGAATTGCCTCTTTCCATCTACAGACAAATTACTGTCCAGAAAAGGACACACTTGCAGAATAGTCGACTGATTACATCTGCCTAGACAGAGTAATCAGCTCTTAATAATTCTGCATCACTAAGGTCTGTCAGATGATTCTGGGCCAGAAGGCTGAAGATTTGATGCTCCAACATTCAGTAGTATAGAGACTGTTCAGGTGTTCAGTGGTCTCTATAAATTGGCTAAGTTTTAGAAACTATGCTTAGTGCTTCCCATAATTTCAGTTAACTCACTCATTCTGGATTTCTGATGGGGTTGAAGACCTATAGTCTCATAGCCAATCCTGGCTATTTACTCTGAGAGAAAAGATCTGAGTGAATGGTTTTCAGCTGACATTCATTCTAAACCCAAGAAAAAAGCCAGATTCAGAACTAAGTGTTT
Organism: Arvicanthis niloticus; assembly: GCF_011762505.2. Classification (NCBI taxonomy): domain Eukaryota; kingdom Metazoa; phylum Chordata; class Mammalia; order Rodentia; family Muridae; genus Arvicanthis; species Arvicanthis niloticus. The sequence goes on along the minus strand of NC_047676.1, from coordinate 12,708,053 downwards.
TAGTTAGGAGAGATGACAGAGGTTCTGGTTAGTCAACAAAATGATGGACTGGGTATTAGGACTATCTTGTATTTCACTGGCACAAATAGGCATAATTATGCTCTAGTTATATTTTGAGAGAAAAGTTTTATTTTAACAGGAAGGGTGATATGTAGGAGGAGCTAAGGGGGAAGGAGTACCGAGAAGAAGAGATGGAGTAACGAGAGGAGAAGATGTAGGAGAGGAGAAGCTAGGTGATGAGAGAGAGAAAGAGAGAGAAAGGGGGTGGGGCATGAAGGTAGATGTTCACGTGTCTCCACCAGTCAAAAATAGTTTATATATCTAGGTTGGGTATTGGGTTACACTTCTGATTGAAACTTATAAAGCCTTTGATTAACATTTTTTAAAAATTGTATAAAAGCAAAAAGGAAAAGGGGGCATGGGATAGGGGGGTTCTAGGGAGGGGAAAGGGGATGGCATCTGAAATGTAAATAAAACATCCAATAAAAAAAAAAGAACTTCATCAGAAGCTGCAGTTAATAGCTCACTTATTTGGACTAACCCAAGGTTTTATCATTTCAAAGACCAGTGGGCTCGCACACAAGTACTGGAAAGGCCAACAGTCAGATGCACTGATGTACTTTATTATTTGGTTCCAGGCCAGGAGAAAAACTGCTTTTCACTGAGATGAAGTTTCTTCCTACTGGGAAACACATCTTAATTATTACTCAAGGGGGATTTTTCCCCATCTATTTTTGTGCTTCATGTCAAGAAATCATCAAAACATTCCCTTTGTACTGTTTTCTACCTGAGTGCTTCCTATAGCACAGGAGGAAAGGCAGGGCATTCCAGAAATGTCTCTATTCCCACAAGAATATCTCTAAGCACTTTCTTAGTGTAAGGAAGAAGTGTTTTATGTTATGGGTGATGGCCAGTTAACATCTATGTTTTTCTGGATGAACTACGGCATTATCAGCCAAGGGAAACGCCTGCATAGCTCTGTTTTCCTGCATTATATCCATGACCACACATCCCATAAACATGGAATTTGAATCCAATGGGGGAAAAACACAGGTGCTATGGAAAAACACCTCCCTGTAAATCTACAATGTGCAGCAATCTTTCAAAGCAAGCAAGACTATCTATGTGTAATTATAGCTAGAAAACATAAAAAAAAATCAACCCTAATAAAAGGTAACTATTTTTATAACATATGGAGCTGGAACTAAGCTTGAAATCAAAGTTCTCAAATGTCTGATCACAGCTTACAGATGCAGCGGGGCACATTGAGCAGGACTGTTTTCTATTTTCTGAACAATTCCAGAACAAATTTTACCAAAAGTTTCTTTAGACCCAAGGCCCCTAAACTAATATATCCTTGAGTCCTTAAATAAAAATAAATAGACACAGACATAGATACACACATATACAGAGACACACATGGGGGTGGGAGAGCTCTATTATAATAACAGGGTAGTATAGGACTTACTATAGTCTCATGTAATAGTTTTATTATAAAAATAAGGGCATAAACAGAAAGAACTAACCACTTTGATTTATTTAAAAATAGTTATGCCCCAGAATCCTCAAGAAATCTCCAGGAAGTGAAAATGCAAGACAGCCAGCAGCAAGGAGAACCAAGGTCCCTTTGTCACATAGGTTTTCCATATCACCTGACTTTCCCCATACAACAAGTGATGCACATAGGATCTCAAGTCCATTGAGGGGGTCAATAAATGCCCCATATCACTGGGACAATGGAAGCCAGTCTCTGAAGAACCCACATATCGCCCTGTAGATAATAAATGCCACATGAATGACATCAACAAAGACCAAATTGAGCTAGGGGGTCTGGGATAGAAAGTAAAGAATTATCGGATTATAAAATGAGCAATTGAGCCATGCCTGTCACACAGAGTTTCATGCTAGACAGACTAAAATGAAGCAATTCTCACAGGAGACAGTCATCTAGGATGCTTCTCAAACTATTTCTCATACAATCTCACGACTCAGGGTCTTATGTTTAAGAAAATCTTTGTAGCAAAAAAAAAAAAAAAATCACGGATACTGTTTGTTTTCAGTTAAGCTCATTTTTTTTTTACCCAATAAGCTACTTTAATGTTTTCTATATTCACATTGCTTTGTTCAAGAATTCCCCAAATACAGAGAAAAGCAGTAGATGTTTTCTGCCCTTCGGGAAGCCACAGAAGAACTGCAAAGATGGATCTGGAAAGACAGACAGATAAACAGCTCATCAGCATGTCAGGCCTGTTGTGCTGACTACTGTTAGGAGCCAGAAAAACACTTGGGAATCATAATTCAAACTGATGACACAGACCTCAAACAGCCAAGTCCTTCATCTGAAGTTCATGGTTGTATCGAATTATCAGAGACAAAGAGAAAATCAGTCTTTCCAAGGTATCTTAAACATCAGTGATCCAAACCAGCCAGAGAGTTAAATAGAATTCTTGAGTCAACTATATGTTTGGCTGGTGAATGTTGCCAGGCTGAGTGCTCACACCATTCATCGCATTCTGACTTCCAAAGACACAGCTTATTCTAGATCCTGAAGTCCGGCCATTTAAATGTTATCATTCTACTCTGAAAGGTGAGCTGTTGTGTTCAAATGTCATCAAGTCTCATACTCTGTGAAAGGCATCCACTGATACAATTTAATAAGACAAGAGGATATGATTAACAGTTGTCTGCCTTGGGACTACGGAGATAGCTCAGAAGGCCTGGAGTTAGATTCCCAGTTCTCACACTAGGCACTTTACAACTGCCTCTAACTCCAACTCCAGGGGATCTGACATTCTATTCCTCCCTCACTGGGCCTCTAAACACACATACATACATGCAGATATACACATAAACATAAATGCTTGCTTATGTCCTTGGGGAAATGCAATGTAATCTGTAGCTCCTTTTTATTTTTATTTTAATGTACCATTGTAAGGTACATTTAAAAAAAAAGACTCTTTAAAAGGAATATAATTGTATTTCTAATATTTAGTGACATCATTCGGTAGCTTTAACTAAAAATCAGAAATTAAACACAGACATGCACACATACACACAGACACACACACACACTAAATTAGAGAATGGAGAACATATCATTGAGGGCTGAAAACATCTACTGCCAATAATTTAGCTGTATTTATAGGTCTCTTGTTGTTCTCTGTAAACTACAGTCCTTTGCTCCTTACAATGGTACATTAAAATAAAAAAGGAAAAAGTAGCTACATACTACACTGTATTCCCCCCAAGGACATAAGCAAGCATTTAATACATTGTATTCTACTTATAATATTACATGCCAACTTTAAAATAGTTGCAGTAAGATATAAGAAAAGTCTAGAGTTACCAGCCCTGCTTCACAGGAAATGAAAAGTTCTGCTAAGCAGTCTAAAAACAAAGGACAAAGAAACAAAAACACTTTTCAAGTAAAGAATTACACTTTTATTACCATAGGCTTAAAATACTAAGCCTCCAGACCCTCCCCCGCAACAAAGTCTAGTCCTAAATAATAGAGCCAGCCACACATGCCTGTGACACACACAAAGATCCAGACTAATTTGTCTTTTGTAATCAATCAATATAAACAGAAAGCTATTGTAGCAGAAAAGAGACAAGGAGGTACATTCTTGTTATCTTTAAACCTTTATTGGGGTCATCCAACAATCAAATTCTAGATTTGTTTCCTATTTCAAGTAAAAGGTAGTGCAAGCAGATAATAAAGGTAATGGATGTGTGGAGGGTGGAAAATTTATATTGTGTCAACATGTCTGAGGCAATCCTGAACTACTCCATAATTCAGATTAAGCAACAGTGGAAGCACAGCATCAGGGGGTTCACTCTTTCTAAACCAATGTTTCTCAATTTTACCATGATTACATTTGGAGCTAGGTAATTTGTTGCGCTGAAGGGTTATCTTGAATGTTTGGCAAAATCTCCATATTCTCCTTTCTAGATAGTGTTAGCATATGCTTACTTTTCAAAAATATGATTGTAGATAACTAAGTATCCCCTTTGGGACAAACTAGGCCTGCTTGACAGCTACTATTCCACACAATGACAAAGTGAGTCATTCCCCTTGGGAAACCAAAGGCAAGTTGCTGCTTAGAACTACAAAAAGTCTGAAGTGTTCGGGTCAACCCATTGTGTTCCCTGCTGAAGAGGCAACAGTGCAAGAACAAAATGCAAATTACCTTTCCAGGCTCCCCTGGACCAACTCAGGTATGTTCTCTTTTTCATTGGTAGTTCTCAAGAATAACTATAAAATATGCTAAGGATATAAACTCCTGACATGTTAAAAGCCTGGACAGAATGTTCTGGGTCCATTCTAGTGTCCCCTAAAAAGACAATGACCACCAATGCTTTACTTGAGCACCGTGCAGGGAAGGTTGTTTTCTTCAGTATCTTCATTATGATACAAGGGCAACTAGTTGGTTGGGACTCTGCCTGCTGTCTTGAATCTTTGGGGACAAGCTCATAACAAGTTCTAGACCTCTTTCATCCTTTGCCACCTAATGACAAGTCACAAATATTCATATGTTGACTGTTTCATAACTTGCTGCATGTGAGTAAATTTAGACTCACTGGGCTCAGGCAAACTGGTTACTGTATTAGTTTTCTGTCATTTTTTGATAAAATATCATGACCAGAGACTACTTAAAGAAGAGTTTAAACACTTAAAGTTCCTGAGGGCTAGCTAGATGTGTACAGGAAGCATGGCAGCAGGCCAGGAAGTAAGAGGTCACATCTCAACCACACAGGGCAAGCAGAGAGGAAACTAAAATGAGGTAAGCTGGTAAACCCTCAAAGCCCACCCCCAATAATACCCTTCCTCTAGCTAGGCTCCACATCGGAAAGGTTCCATAATCTTCCAAACAGCACCACCTCCTGAAAACCAAGTGTTCACATACATAAACCTACAATGGAAGTTTGTCATTCAACCCACAGCATTGAGACCCCATCCTCCCTAGGCTCATGACCATATCATGAAAATCATGATTCAATTAATTCAACTTCCGAAGGCCCCTTAGTCTTTAACAGTTTCACCACTGTTCAAAAGTCCAAAGTGACTTCCTAGACTCAAGGAAGCCTTGACTCTGTGAACCCTTGCAAAATAAAAATCAAAGTATGTGCTTCAAAAGTACAATGTCATAGAATATATATTTGCATTCCTAAGCCAGGAATGTGGGCAGAATGAAGAAGACACACGGGACCAAAACCTAGGGGAATAAGTAGCAGGCCTGTTGTGGGTTGGTTCTAATACTATTTGTATTAATTTGGTTCCCTGAATTACAGAGAAACCCGCACATCTGCCTGTAAGATGCTGAGGGTCCCTACCCTGAGTTGGCTTTGATTAGTGAATAAAAGTTGCCAGGGACCAATGGCTGGGCAGGAAGACAAAGGTGGGACTATTACATTTCCTGGGAATGAATGGAAGGAGATTTTAGGATCTCCATGATGGGGAAGCAGAAAGATCGGGCTTGAGAGCTGGAAAAGCGAAATCACACAGCCATGTAAGAGTCAGGGAAGAGCAACCCCAAATCCATTGAGAGTTTAGGAAAAGAGACGAAAGCACACAATTTAGTGTCACTTCTTTTAATATAGTCCAGCTTCTTTGACCTCTATGGAAACACTCTTGATGAATACTTTGAGATCATCCATTTCCACAGTGTGTCATATAACCTCAAGTGTAAGGACATAGACCCAGTAGTTTGTACAGTTTTGTTTTTCTCACATGACATCAGAATTGACTATTTCCATATACATCTGTTTGTACTTGGTCTAGCAAATCTATATCTACATTTGAGACCTTTTTCTTCACACTGCTTTTTCTAACTGTCTAACTTCCCATTCAGTGTCCTGAGGTACCTTCAAGTACCCCCTGTTTTTAACATCACTGATGATACTCTTCAAAAACATAAATGATACTGAAAGAGAGGTAAACATAATATAGATATAGTAATATGGATACAGATACAGAAGATAGTGTGTTTAAGTGGAGTCACACTAGATGGGACAATAATGCTCACTCCAAGAACGCTAAACAAACAAAGAAACAAACAATCCCCAGTGCCATGCACGGGAAACATTCTTTGACATATTGGTCAAGGATATCCAAAATACTCCCCACACAATATAGGCTATTTCCAAAGTATCAAGGATTGGGAAAATACATCCAAATTCTAGATTATGTTGTAACAAAAGTATCCCTTCGAGTCTTCATTTCCCTCAGAAATGTAGTCAACATTGCCTGATTGTCCACATTGCTTTCAGGATTATGAACTTCTAAGCACCCACCTAGACTGCCCAATAAGCGGTAGCACTTTATAGAATCCTAGACTCTATCTAGTTTGTGCCTCTAAACTTTTTAAACTTTTGATACACAAAATCCAAAGCCTTTCTTTACATAGGAATAATCAATATTTTTACTGTTCAAAACCAATTATCTGTCTTTACCATCTTCCCCATACAAGACACATGAGACATGTGACTTCTAGAGAGACGATGAGATATTCTAGAGAGAAAATGTTCTGGCTCATAGTTTTGCAAGTCCCAGTTTATCCTTGGTGGGCACCATTACCTTGTGCCTAAGCTGAGGCAACACATTATAATAGATAAATGTACTGGGGCAAAACCACTCATCACTTGACCAGGAAGTTAAAGAATACAGATTCCACAATCCATTTTGAGGCATAGGAACCTAGGTAGCTCTCAGGAGGGCTCACCTACCATGTCTCTCCATACCACCTTGGGGAACTAAGTTTTCAATACATGGCTCTTACAAAGCATTCAATGCCCCTGCCCCAGCCTCCACCACTCTCGATGCACCTACTTTACTGGAAATTCATCTATGGATTCCCTTTGATGGTAGAGACGGAGTTCATTAGCAGGCCTATCGTCTCAAAAAGTCACCAACAACCACATCCCTGTTCTCATCACCGGCCCATCTGCCTGCAACTCGGCCCGCCCTCTCTTTTGATGAGATCTCATCCTTAAGATTCCTCACTGATCTTCTATCTTCAATGGCTCTTGCAGTACAAACACGTTTCCTTTAAAGCTTTTAAGTTGGATATAACTGCAGATTTGATTGACTTAAACTTGATCAAAGTATTCAGACTTAAAACTTTCCTTTATTAGTCCAACCACTGCATTCTTTCAGTGCAGGGTCAGAAGAAAAAAGAAATAATTATAGGAAACACTAAGAAAAAAAAATAGATTAACAAAATGACTGATACAGATATGCTGAGTTTAAAGGGAATGGAAAGAATTAAATTGACCACAAAGATGATAAGTCTGTGTGGTTAAGATATATAAACCAGGGAGTTCAGGAACCATAGTCCTTAGAATACATTTCTATATAAAATAATTATGTATATATGCAAAACAAGCTAAGACTTAGTTGTTCCACACCAAAAGGTACCTTTATCTTAAACTGACAAATAGTGAATTGACCCTGAATTATTTTATGGAGCCCAGTAAGTTCTCACACAATAAGTACTGCTGCTGTCGAAGTCTATTTAATCCCCACGTACTTGTAGAACAGAGCCATTTAGTGTTATCAACAAGAAAAATCTGTTCTATTATGACCCATTATAGGGATTACACAGCTTATATGTTTACTAAATGTCTCTGATTTTTAAATTATTTTAGTTATGATAGAGTTATTGTTTCTAGGACAGTTGCCAAATATTTCTAATTTAAAAAAACACGCAATGACATACATAGACAATAAAAAGCTACCTAGGGATTTCTGGAAAAATAAACTTTAGAAGTCTTAAAAAAAAAATCTTCCTAGAAGTCAAGAAATGGTGGCCAAGACATCTAATGTAGGATCAATACCCAGGTCTATAGATGAATACTATGATATGTTTGTACAACCAAACCATTTTCTACCATGTAACTTTTAGTGGTTATGAAAGAACAAATTAGGGGAGTAGCAGGGACATTTGTTAATGTTGATCTACATTTATGAGAATGTACATCAAGGACCATGGGCACAACTATTAATGTGAACTCTCGTGGTTTATAGAGACCCAGGGCTCACTCTCTAAGGACTGGCCAGATGAAGCAGGCAATCAGAGAAAGTCAGCAAGCGATCAACAAACAAAAGCCCTGCCTGATCCTTCTTGGGAAGAAGTCTCTGCCTGCACAAAACTATTTGTTTTGTGGAAAAAGAAAGACTAAAACAAAAACAAAAGGCTCCATAATATAGAAATCACTATGCTTTCCAGGTCCCATTTACGGGACAAAGAAATCTCTGTGAAATCCATCCTCAGCCAACGTCACCCTAAGCAAAGTCTTACAGTTGTCCTCTCCTACTGACAAAATCAAAGTCGTCATTTCACTCATGGATGAAATGTCACTCACAGACAAACAAACAAACAAACAAACAAGGCTTCCTTTTCTGGGATAACTTGACCATCTGACTGGTGATACCAGGACCCTTATTTGAAACTTTCTGCTGCAAAGCTTCACACTGCCTACCCCCTAAGTCTCGCAAGATAGAGGCAATGGGAATACAGGTCCTTCTGTAAATGCTTCATATTCTCTAGAGACTCCAGCACGGGGAGGGCTCAGGGATGCTCAATGCAGTCGAGCAAACACTTAGCTATATTGCTCACTGAGCCTTAGAATTAAAAACAAATAACATCGAGCTGTTTCTCTTCAAAGATTTCACAATCAATTATAGAAGACAAACATCTTCTGCAAATGCCAATGTGAAATCACAGAGGTATACACAGGGACACAGGTTGGGGGAAGAGAAGACAATTAAGTTTTCTTCATGAATTTAGGCTTTGGGGGCTTTCTCTGAACCCAAGGAGACAGATTTTCTGCATCCCTTCCTGGTCCTTTCCAAACAAACAAACAAACAAACAAACATCCTGTGAGTTAATACAAAATATTTATGAGTTATTAAAAAATAAGGAAAAGTCTTCTGTTAGTGCTGGGAAATCACACAAAATGCTGGGACAGGACACACAGGTGCTGAAGTTAATGGGATACAGGTTAGTTCACACTATTTTGTGATGGGCATCAAGGGAGTGTGTATTGTTATAGGTGTCAGTGCCTGTGCCTTCGAAGCACTTAGGCCACTTTTAAAACCACCTGCTTTATGACCCAATGTGTAGCAATATACAACCAGAATGAGACTTCTCAAGGTCCATGACTGGAGCAGTAGCCCAAGGTCCCTACATCCCTGTGACTCATCCACCCTTTGAACAGCCCCAATTTAGACATAATCTTCTTGCCCAGTGTCAAAGACAACACTGATGACTACAACAGACTTTCAGTAAATTATTTCAAGCTGCCACCACAGGGACCACGATGGGCATATCTGCTGAAGCTTTGTCTCAGCCTCAATGCGACATCTTTGCATGTCATAGCTGAAGGCACCATGAGACTTTCCAACTACAAAGCATTTACCTTTGACCTCTGTGGCCTTCCCCATTAATGGTAAATGAGCATTATCATTTAAGCTTTCAAAAATAAATACCAACAGAACGAACAAGTAAAAAATGCACTCAGTGGGCCAGGCAGTGGTTGCACATGCCTCTAACCCCAGCATTTGGGAGGCAGAGGCAGGCAGATTTCTGAGTTTGAGGCCAGCCTGGTCTACAGAGTGAGTTCCAGGACAGCCAGAGAAACCCTGTCTCAAAAAAAAACAACCAAACAAACAAACAAACAAACAAACAAAAAAATGCTCTCAGCAAGACTAAGTGATTATGCCAAATTTATTGAACTAAGCATTGCTCAAAACATCCAGCTGCCCCCAGTATCTCTGATATCTCAGAGGGGAAAAAAAAAAAGGGAACATGACAGACAATTTTAGAGTAGTTTACTGGGTTATTTTAAATAATTAATGATTTAGGAGGCTGAAACAAGCTACCTAGCCAGATTATGAGAGCTCTGGGCCCAGCAAGAGACTCTGCCCCACTCAAGTGGACAGCCATTGAGAAAAACAATGTCAACTTCTGAGCTCCATAGGCACACATATCCACATGCATCCAAACACGTGTGTCCACCTGCATGTGTTAAACATTTAAATATTTAAACGTTGTATATGTTATACAGAATTCACGTTTCATCGATGCCATGATAATTGGGACAAGAGAGTTCAGCATTTGAAGTCTGGCTCGCCATGGTTTGACCGTAGCTACCCCACATGATATACTCATTTAGTTTCTCTTCTGGGCATTTTCCCTGGCACCATGCCACTTGTCCATTTGCAACAGAAGTGAGCACAAATCTACAAGCGGCCTTGGGGTCAGCACAGAGCACACCCAGGCCCCGAGTTCTTACCACAAAAGAGATTTATTACCCCAAACGGACAACTCGGGGTGGAGGGGTAGCCTCCTCCGGAGCAGGCAAAGACAACAGTAGGTGTCTCTGCAGAAGTGGATTTTTTAAGGAGACATGGAGAATTCTGTGCTAGGATGAGTTGATAAGTTCTGATCGGACATGTTAGCCAGTGTAGCCAAATAATGAATTTTGATTGCTTGGACCTTGGTATTTTGATAATTGGATGTTGAAGCTTTAGTCAGGTATGTCCAAATAGCCAAATTTAAAAAAAAAAAAAAAAACAAACAAAAAAAAAAAAGACGTTGATGGCTAGCTTTAGAAATGTCATATAATGGTTTAGCATGGGAAAGGAAACTAGAAAGGATAAAACTTGCCAAAGCATGTTCACAGTGCATGGGCTTGTGAGAGTCCTTCAAGTGGAAGAGCGATCTCACACAGAAGGCTCAGAGCACTCGTCTGAATAGCATGGAGATGACGCCAGGATAATCCCATACCCATACGCACCACCTGCATCTCATTGTCGGCTCCACACTACCTCCTATGGATTCAAGCCGGCACAGGAAAAATACTTTTGCTGTAAGTTCCAGGGTAACCTGGCCAAATCGTTTCATGTGCAACAAATGAGGAGGGGAAAGGATCAGATTCCAATCTCTTTCTCAAACCCCATTTTAAAACTGTACTTGAGAAACCAAATACTCTCATGCTCTGGTATTCTATAGCTTGTTGTTTTCCAAGAATCCAGAGATGAAGAGGTGAAAGTTTTGATGCCTTACTGGTTCCTCCTCTCCAGAAAAAAGTTGCTTCCATTGTAGCTAGTATAATTTTAAAGAAAAATGACTATGTTGAACACATACTTAAGACAAACAAAACATTTAAAGGCCACTGATTTAAGTGGCAGAGTCATATTCTTAGGCTTTTACAATTTCAAGCCCATTTTGATATTTGAATCTGATTGGAAAAAAAAAAACAGATGTTAAGCTGCTAAGACAATGACATTCTGAATTTGTATTTCATAAAATCTGAAAGCACACCACAAACCAGAAGCTCAAAAAAGAATGAATCCACAGAGTTACAGTCAGATTCAGGGCAACTGATGACTCAGTTACGGGTCAAGGTGTTTGACATGCAGCAGGCAATGACAGTGGGAGGCATTTTCCCCCAATATAATATTCTTATTGATTATTTGGGAGTTTCACATAATGCAACCTGATCACACTCATTTCCTAGTCTTCCCAGGTCTACCCTCTCCCCATGACTCCCTCCCCCCTAAAAGAAGAAAACAAAAGAGAAAAAATACCAAGTTCAATCTGTGCTCCCCATAGAATCACTGGAACATGGAGGTATGCTTTTCAGTTAGCACAAGCCAGTGATGCTAGGGACGGTGATAGCTGGGGTTGGTAGCATCAGCAGAGCTCTGCAGCTGTGCCTCTGCTCCTCCTTTATCTGGACTTACACACTACATGCTCAGCGGAAGAGCATAATTTCAGTGACAACACAGACAGGCTTAAGGGAAGGGCAAAAGGCTCTCAGGAAATCATCTGGGTTCTCTAAGTAACAAGCAATGCACGCTGGCCTGCAAGACATCAATGCCTGCTAATTACCAAGTCAGGCCAACTCCTACAATCTTGCTGTAAAGGAGAAAAAAGGCAAGGGCGTGTAAATCTTCAAAAATACTCAACATCCCACTCTACAGTTTGGAGGGACAAATCTACTTTGTATTATTAAATCTTACTAATAAAAAGAAAAACGTAGAAGTAAGACAGTCATTAATAATCCGCAAAAATCGTAAAATTGGATTGGAAGGGAAGCTGGTGAGTACTGAATTAAACTCGTTCATCTTAGCATACCGAGTAACCGAAGCCAGGAAAATTAGGTGGCTTGCCCAAATATAAATGAAATACGTCTAGAAATGTCTCTCGGACTGTAGGAAAGTATGCCCCCATACGCAGCAGATGAACTGCTAGAGCAGTCAAAATTAAGTGTGCTGGTGTCCTGCCAGTGCTACTGGCAAAGGCTTTGAATGTAGCCATATCGTAGAAGGCGGGCCATGGGCAGATGCTATCCTTTGGTAAAAGTCATTATTCTCTCAGATTCTACGTGGGACAGACCCCATGCAACTCCCCGCCTCACTTCAAGAAGACAAATGGTTTTGTGATAAACTCCGTGAGAACTTCTCTGTATGTGTAACAATGATGTAGTTCTCTAAAGTGATCCACAAGGCTCCAGGAGAAAAACAGGGCACCAGAGAGAACTTAAGAAAGAAAGTAGAACATTTGCATTGCATGGGATCCAAGCTAGGATGCCTACACTATCAGATCCCCTCTGGAGTCTATAGGAAACTAGCCACTTACTTTCCGGATGAGTAGAATAGTCACCGTAATCTGTTTCTTGAACCTTTGCTCCATTTTATAAAACTTACATTAAGGAGTATCTAGTTCCCAAAATTCATGTTTCCATGTAGAAAAAGAGGACTTGCTAACAAAAATGTTTGTCCCGAGTCTAAGCCCAGCCGTATAAGCTCACCAGCTCAAGGCAGCACACATGACAGTTATTCAAGTTAACCCAACAGAATTAAGTTCCCATGGATATCCTTGGAAGAAGCTATCCAATCCTTGCTTGGTGTTCCTAAGTCACTCATACCAGCTCACTTACCATAAGAGAGGTGGTGACTTTTAGTGCAAAAGCTCCTCTAAAAGGAACTATAACATGGACCCCAGAAAGCCCTATGAGGTCAAATTTCCATCCAAATTTTCTGATGACACAATAGTGAGCATGTAACTCAAGCAACTGTTCTAAAACCATAAAATATCTATGAAGATAGCATCTACATATTACAGAGAACACGTGACACTTGTGGTCGTGGGCCTGCACTAACTCACTAGGTATAACTCTTCCAGTTCTATCTATTTATCTGCAGATTCATGTTGACAGCAAAACAAAATTCTACAGGGTGTAAGAATCACGTTTTCTGTAACCATTCATAAGTTTATGGGCATCTCAGTTGATTACATTTCAGAGCTATTGTGTCTTTATATCAATGAGCATGATATGTATCTTTACAGTGGTATATAGAGTCTTTCAGTTATATGCTCAGGAATGGTATAGCTAGGTTATATGGTAGTTATATTGCTAGATTCAGGAAAAAAACCCATGCAGACTACTTACTTATCAAAGCAGTCCCACTAGTTTACAGTTCCACCAAGAGTGTTTAGGCATCTCCTTTCCCCATATACACACCAACATTAACTGTCATTTGTATCCTTAATGGCCATTCTCATATAGATGTAATCTTCTATCTCTCCCATAGTTAAAGATGCTTAACATTTCTTTTTATAAAAATATTTCCTAGTTGTACGACTTGCTTTAGGAGTTTACTTCCATGGCCCATTTGTAGTTGGGCTGCCTGCTTATTGATGTTTGGGTTTCGTTTTGGTTTGGGGTTTGGGGATTTTTTTTTTGCACATTATAGACACTAATTCTCTTTCAGATATATAGCTGACAAAGATTTTCACACATTTTATGGGCTTCCTCATTATTAGATTGGCAGTTTCCTTTGCTGTACCCCATTCAATAGTCTTTTTACTAGAACAGCAATTTACCTGCAAATTTCATATGTTCACTATTTTTAATAGCTGAAGAGTAATCAATAAGATATATATATACATATATATAAACATACATACATATATACATATACATACATATAAGTGTATGAAATATTAAATATGCATGTATATGTTTGTATAAACATTTCTGAAACAAGCATCTACAGAGTAGGATGTTGGGCCATCTGGGCATATGCCAAAGTGTGGTATAGCTGGATCATATGGTAGATTTACTTTTAGTTTTTTGACTGTTTTCCATACTGATGTCCAGGAGGTCTGTATCAGTTTATATCCCAACCAACCTCCCCTCAAGTGAATGGTCAGGGTAGTACAAGTAACTCAAAGAAACAAAATAGGCTATTTCGGTTGCCCTTGGCTGCCTCTCAAGAGGCTAAAGATAGATTCCTACTGCTGAATTATTGTACATTGCACACATTATGTCACATGGCTCAGATGATTCAAGCTGTATCTAATCTGAAAGACTTATCCCTGCAACCTAGCTTCCATCATTCTAGAAAGTGCTAATAATAATAATAATGCTAGGTGCTAACTAAGGGAGAGAAACAATTAGTGGTCCTACCAAAATTTTACACTTAAGAATCACAACAATAACCAATAATGACCATAATAAGAACAATAAAGGCACAATAATGGCACTCCCATGCTGGTGGCAACTAACAGCTATCTAATTGGACCTAAAGCCATTTAAACAAGAGGAAAAGCATGCCTTGTACTAGAAACCTAGCCAGTTACTGCAGGCTAGTGAGGTCATAGATCTTAGAAGAGAATCCCATACAATCACTTTGATACACTTGTATAATCCCTATATAAAATCTAAAGTTTACTCTTATAAGTGTAGCTATCACACCTTATAAAACAAGATTCTCTTTACAGCATATGGAGACTATTACAACAAACCACAACTGGACACAGTGCAGAGATCAATGGATCGTGGTTTGCAGAGCTCCCACGAATACATCTACAGCACAACGCCTGTAAGTATAGTTCAGGAAATATCACAGAAATGGAAGTAAAAGATCAAAAAAGCCAGAGTGCCAGGGAAAATGCTCTCAGACTATATCTCTCTTAGAAAGCACAGACAAGATCTGGACAATGACAATAACAGTAAACATGATAATGCAGAAGGGAAACAAATCTCACAGGGTTCCATCCCTAGACAAAGAACCACAAGCAACTAACTAGTGATTGCCAAGAGAAGGGACTTAGCCTATCCTCATGCATGAATCCCCTCATAGGTTATGCAACACAACATGCTCAGCCCTGAAACCATATACACACAACAACTTACTAACTTGGGCATATAAGTGCATTTGTCTATGTGTCCTCTCTCTCTCTCTCTCTCTCTCTCTCTCTCTCTCTCTCTCTCTCTCTCTCCCTCTCCCTCTCTCTCTCTCTCTCCCTCTCTCTTTGCATGTGTGTGTGTGAGAGAGAGAGTCAGAGTCAGAGACAGAGATACAGCGACTCAGAGAGAGTCAAAGAAAAAGAGGCTACCATTTTGAGAGTGGAGTGTATGGGAAGTTTTGGAGGCAGGGTGCATGAGAAAAAATGGAGAAGGCAACCTGGGAGGGGCTGGAGGAAGAAAAAAAGATAAAGGGTTATAATTATGTTTTAATTAAGATGTATTTTTTAAAAAAAGAATTTACAGAACAAAAATAATTTAAAGAACAGGGAATGAAAGGAGGACATGTTTTCATTCTTCTCTAAGTTTCTCTACATGTTACCTATTTAGGGGGATGTGTATGTGTCCGTGTGTGTGCATTTGTGCATATATGTGTGTGTTTATGACATTAAAAAGGGAAATTGGGATGATTCTTAAGGGAGGGGGAATACCAGAACACAGTAAGTAATGTGAACGTAGAAAGGGCAACTGATGCGGGTAAAAGGTTTTAAGCAGAGTGGGGAACAGATGAGGTGGCAAGGGTAAGACTGACCCATAACAAACAGGACATGAAAATTTCACCACTATATGGAATCTTACCACTGTCTTACAACCGGATTAAGAGTACAACTAAGGGGACGTGGGTGGTGGTGCACACGCCTTTAATCCCAGCACTAGGGAGACAGAGGCAGGCAGATCTCTGAGAGTTTGAGGCCAGCCTGGGCTAAAGAAAGAGTTTTAAGACTGCCAAGGCTACACAGAGGAACCTTGTCACAAGAAATAAAAAAAAAAAGACAGACAGAGAGAGAGAGAGAGAGAGAGAGAGAGAGAGAGAGAGAGAGAGAGAGAGAGAGAGAGAGAGACCATGTGGCTGGGTAATGCTGCTTCTAGAAGCCACTGGGCTACTAAACAAAAATCATGGTTCCAGGTATGAGATACTCCCATTTAGTTGGACAGAAAGGTGTCAGAGCCCCCAACCCCCAAATCAAATAGCTGTTGCTATTTTTTGGGTGGGGGTGTTCCCCACCAGAACAGGGTGATGGAAGCCTATCATTGAAGATAATCTACATCTTATTAAAAGATACAGGGAAACCAAACTGGAACTGAGTTACAAACTTCCACTCTGCTGGCTAAGTTTTGTGATACCAGAGGATGCTGTGGAAGTTTCTAGAAGGAAAATGAATCAAGGGTCTTTATTCAACTCTAAGTCCTATGAAACCCAATTCAATCTGCTGGACAAAATGTATTCACTGCTACAATAGTGCCACACCTGTTAGGAGACTGATCAATACCCCCTGACTGGATCTCAGGCCTGTTCCACAGGAGAAAACCCATTCCTCATGCTATACCCTGATCACTGAAACATGGTTAGGAGAGTCAGATATGCTAGAGTGGGGGGATACTACAGTTTAATTAAATTAATGTTTAATTTAAGGTCCTGTCTTTATAAATGGGTACATGAAACCAAGACCTAGAGACTGGTTATAACTAGATTAGCTAATATTTAAACTTCCAGACTGGTAAGTGTAATTGTCCTTCCTGGGGTGGTTGAGCCACACTCAAGCAGCTAGAGTTTAGTGTAACAAAAGAGCGAGACTGCAATTAGTGAGATGACTTTCCTTCTGCCTGCCTGATTGGAGTTGGATATCAGTTCTTTAATGCCCTTGAGCTTGGACTGAACCGTGAGGTCCTGAGCCTGCCAGCCTTCACACTGGAACTAAACATTGGCTCTCCTGGGTCTCCAGTTTGCCAACTACAGATCTAGGGACTTGTCAGCTTCCAGAATTATGTGAGCCAATTTCTTATAATAAATCTCTTTGTGTGTCTCTACAAAAAAAAAAAAAAAAAAAAAAAAAAGTCTTGTTGGTTCTGTTTCTCTGGAGAACCCTGACTAATACAACATGACACGGAGGGGCTCTAACAAAGACCATATTTTCCTTTCTCTCCATTTATAAATACTTATAACCAAACCATGAGCTAGTGTGACTGAATGGAGAAGGGGGTTTCCATCCATTTGAGTACTTCCTTTCTCGGCCTCACAGAAGACTGTACACTCTGGTGCTGTGTTAGAAACAGTCTAGATTTCACTGGACATTTTCTCTATGGACACTTGACAAAACTTAAAAGAACAGGTTAATCATATTTTTTACGGCATGAAAATACAGGAAACCACAGCCAAATATTGTTCAATTTAATGAGAAATATCACATGTCTTTTTGCTCTAAAATAGGAAAATATATTGTATTGTGTTTATCTTAATAGTGGCACATTAGAAACATTTATAAGCATTTAGTTGTTTACTACTCCAAAGTTTTATCTTTATTTTTAAATAGAAGAGAGAGGTGACAGGGGAAGATGGGGAAGTGTTCGTTGTCTAGAAGCATGAGGAGAAGAGTTCAATTTCCCAGCACTGTATAAAAAGCTGGGCAGATTTGTCCATACTTGTAACCTTAGCACGTAGGGAGGGGACCGGCAAATCCTAAAAGTTCATGAACTCCAATGGAAATGGCAGATTCCAGGCTTGGTCAGAGAACTAACCAACTACAGTGGGCAGTAATAACAGAGACATCCCAACATCTCAGTATCTGGCCTTAGTCTGTCCAGGAGTAGCTGAATGTACCTGTACACATGCATACACTCAGTCATTGAGAGAGAGAAAGAGAGGGAGCAGATACTAATATCCTGGACTAGTTTGTATGTTGTGAGATCTTAAATTTTTATATTTTACAAAGCATGTACAGTATCAGTGTGCCTAACCCAGAATCACGGAATCTGAAATAACATGCTTCCCAATGTTTTAAATGTATTTCAGTCATATTGGTTCACCAAATGGCATATCCATCCATACAACTCCACCTAAACAGATCTGTGTGGGTTGAGTGTCGGAAATGCTTCTGAAAGCCATTTGGCATCCTGCATACTGGACCACAGTCAAACTTCAAAAAGAGATGAGAGCAACTAGTTTAAATAATGACCAAGAGTGTTAGTTTCCTTTACTAACATGCAGTTCAGGGTTTTAATTTTTTTTCTTTTATTTCTTACTTTATCTGATTGTAGACATATGCATGGGTTTGATTTGTGTTTATTAAATATATTTTATTCACATTGGCATTTCTTTTTCTTCCCATTCTAAGAAAACCCATCGTGAGCGTCACCAAATAACACAAACACACACATACACACACACATAGGTTCCCCCACACACATACACACAGACACATATACACACATACACACATTCACACACATATACACACACATACACATATGAACCCACACATACATATCACACACATGCACACACACATACACACACGAACCCACACACACATATACATACACACATATGCACACATACACACATGCACACATGCATACACACATGTATAAACACACACACACACACACACACGTCCTTGCCATAAAATTGATGGTATCAAGGTTCCCATTCCAGTCCCCATTTGCACTTGCCCCCAGTCTACCCACAAAATCTTTTCTTTTTCCCTTCCCCAGGATCTGAGGAGGAGGAAGAATCATAGGACCTAGAGGGATTAGGAATGAGAACTTGGTCCACAGAATCAACTAAGCAGGGCTCATAGGGGCCCACAGAGACTGAAGTGACAATCACAGACCTGTGTGGATCTGACCTGGGTCCTCTGCATATTGTTATAGTTGTCTTGGTGTTCTTGTGGGACACCTAAGAGTGGAATGGTAGTATTTCTGACCCTTTTGCCTGTTCTTGTGACCCTTCTCCTCCTACTAGGTTACTTTATCCAGGTTTGATATGAGGGTTCGTGCCTAGTCTTATTGTAACTTGTTATACCATGCTTGGTCGATACCTCTGGAAGGCCTGCTCTTTTTTTGTTTGTTTGTTTTTTGAAGAAAAATGAAGGAAGAGTGGATCTGGGAAGAGGAGTGGAGGATGGGGGCCTGAGAGAGTGAAGGGAAGGAAAACACAATCTGGATATAATGTATGGGAGAAGAAAAATTATTTTTAAAAGAATGGTTGTTTAATACTAAATTTAGAAAACAAATACAACAACCATGCTTATTCTGCACTAATAATACTGTACTGGATATTATGAGTTTTTAAAATGAAGGAGAGAAGGATGTTGGCAGCAATCTTGTATCCAAAAACCTTGAAAGGAGAATAGTGCATTATTCCTGAGTTTTTTTCTAAGGTAACTAAATAGCCCATTATATGCCCCAAAAGACTGGGGCCATAAGAAACCCCTGTGCATTTGGTAAATGTGCTGGACAGGAAGGAAGCCAGACTGAGGGAATGCTTTTCACAGGGCTTCATAAGGAGTGAACTTTTGATATATGCTAACGGTGACATCTTAAGCCATGGTGAGACGCTCAGACACCAAAGGCATAAATGTAAGTATTTGTTTCATTTCTAATTAAAATATTTAACAGAATAAACTCACAAGTCTAAGGATTGACATACTTTCTCAAGTTCAAAGAATCCCCCCATGAGCTATAGATTCCTACTCTGCAAACAAGGGTGGGTTAGCTTGAAAGTGCAACCCTCTCCTTTGCAAAACATCAGCCTGACAAAAACATTTGAAGGAGCAAGTTCAAGTCTGGACTTCTGACTCCATGGGGAAGCTGTTGGGAGTGTCCTCTTTGGGCAGGCGTCAGCCTAGACAGCCGGAAAAGGCATGGAGGATATTCTATAAAGAAAACGGCCTCCAGGAATGATGCTGAGGGGTGAGAAATACTTTCAGGAAGCGGTGAGAACTGACTTGTAGTCTTCCCTTATTGTTACAAAGGGCTTCAGTGCCTCCAATTACCCTCACAGCTACAGTGAACTCAGCAAGTGTCAGAAGGCAATTCCTGAGAGAAATTTAGCAGAGAGAATAAATGGAAGCCTGGGTTGGGATTTGCATACATGGCCACTGCATAAATCGCAAAACACAGCCAAGGGTGGATGGGTCTGGAGCATTGGTCCCTGCTGTTTTTGTTTGTGGTGGAGTTCTACCTGCTCCAGTATTGCAAGCCCAACCCTGTTTGCAAGCACTAGACTAAGTACTGAAGATGTAAAGACAAGAAAGTCATTATCACTGGGCAATTCAGGTTTTTATCCAAAAACCAAGTAGCTCTAGCCCTCGGTGGTTTTTCCGCAGCTCCACAACATAAAGTCGCAAATAAGTGTGCATAGAGTTAAGACCAAGTGTCCAATGGTAGATAAGTGAGTGCCTCTGTTCTCTCGCCATCCTCATTACAAGTGAAAAGCAGCCCTGTGAGGCAAGCCCCCCCTAAGCCCTTCTAGGTTGACTTTTCTACATAACAACTAGTAAGGTCTAACCTAGGAACATTAGAACACGCTACATTGTTCAACATTTAAAGACAGAACTTCAGCTTCACGATTTTTATTTTATTCACTGATTTGGCTATCCATAGTCCAGACCTGGATGAATAGGGGGCATAAAAAGTATTCAATAAATGTGAAGATAAGAAAGGATAGAAAAAATGAGGGAGGAAGAGTGGGAAGGAGGGAAAGAGAGAGGGAGAGAGGAGAGAGGGAGGGAAGGGGACAGGGAGAAACAGGAAGGAGGAAAGGAAGCAGGAGTAAGGGAGGGAGGGTGGAAGTAGGGAAGAAGGAAGAAAGTTACTTGAAAGCTTGAGAAATAGAACAAAGAATAAGACAATTCATAATAATAAAAATGATCTTCAATAAGATACTTTGTATTACTTTAAACAAACAGAAATATCACCTAAAGTCTGAGCAAGTTAAGAAAGAGTACATGTCCAGCGAAGCCATTAAATTAAACCTATGTATTCGTGTATCCGCAGTCACACCCTGCTTTGCGTTACTAATGATGTGTCCCATTAGTCTTTATGTAGTTACAGTGTCTATGTAAAATTACACCTCTTTAAATTAAACTTCATAGTAACTGGTGGGTGGACTTCAGTTGTTCCACAAGTGCCTCCTCTCTCGGAATTCTGGAAAACGGGTTTCATCTTCTTATACTTCCTAACTCCCAGACTTAATCATCCATCCTGTGCATCCTCCTGCTCCAAAATCAGCAGAGCTTCCTATGCAGAGTCTACACAAACCAATACAAAGCCGAGAGGGAAGAGCACCATGTCTCTCCATCAGCTGTGAGGAGCGCCATGTCTCTCCATCAGCTGCACACTTGTTCTCTGCCAAGGACTCACTCAAGTCCTCAGGAACTTACTAATTCCTAGACTACTCAAAGAACTCAGTAGCATTGTGAATACAGCATGGCTTCCATTGTAGAATGATCAAAATGTCCCTCTTCATTCCCACTGGGGAGCAAACTCTCGACTCACCTCTACGATAGCCAGAGCTCTACATGTTTTCATAAGCACACCCAAAACTCATTAACCTCTGAGCCTCTACAGCACAGAAATAAATAAATAAATAAATAAATAAATAAATAAATAAATAAATAAATAAAGACTTCTAAAAGAAATCTCATTTGGACACGATTCAATGTGTATTTAATTCCAGACACTCCAGTGACTACTTAGGTGGCCTTATCCATAAGGACATAGCATCTCCTGGATCTTGACAAGCCTGCTCTTGTTGATTCAGGAACCTTGAGGTTATTTTTGGAATCCAGAGGTAGAGAACTGGCTATTTCCATATTAAATCCCTGGGGAACAGCAAGCTGAGTACTCATAACCACACGTGCCACTTAGAGTGAAATCCGGCCTGGCACCTGTGTGATTCCCTTGGCTGGCTCCCCTTGGCCTGGTAGCAATAAATAACAGGGCAAAAGCCAGAATTCGTGCTCTGCATTCTAAGGTTTAAGACAGTAATTGGGCTTAAGCGATGATTCTCTTTGTGTTGCAGAAATGGGGAGTGCAGATTTACTCTCCTGGAAAGAAGAGAAAATAACCAACCCAAATTCTTCCTTCCATGTCTGTAAGAAAGGAGAGCTGAAGACTTGTGACAGACTGATGAGAATAATAACATTGCTACAGCATGAAATCTATCTCTGTAGCTTTCTGTTTTATGCATATATACATATATATGCATATATATGACTGTGGGTTTTTATATATGCAGAATGCATAAAACTATATGTGTGTATAGTTTGCTAAGTTTTTTTTACTTTATTTATTGTATTCATTTTATTTTTAAATGAATAAATGAGCCAAGGGCATTGCACAGGCTAGGCACGTACTCTACCACTGTGTTACATGCATAGCCCAATAAAATTTCCCTGTTTAACCATCTAAAGACATTAAATTATCTTTACAGTGTCATACAAAACATCACCAGTATCCATAGCCAATGTGCCATTAACCCCTAAGAGCTCTGTGCTTGCAGAATATTAACTGTCAGTCTCCCTTTTCAGTCCTCCTGCTGGAACCTTTAGCCTTGGCCTCTATGAATTTGTCTGCTCTCTAAGCTTCATACACATGCTTATACTATATTCTTTCCTTGTTCCTATCTGCTGCAGTTTTAAGGTTTTAAGTGGGTCTCTTTCCAGCACAGCTAACCTCAAACACAGTATTGTGGATAACCATGGAGCAGAGGAGCTAAGTCCTCCACTGGGTACCCAGTGCTCTCCAGGAAGTACTCTCACTTCCAAGAGTGCTGGTTATACATTAAGCAGACAAGAAAGCCTACCTAATTGCTGAAAGATGAAGATCTCTGGGAAATTTTCTTTACTTACCTCTATAACCTTCACCTTTTTTGTCATAAACAGAACCTCCCTAGCTGACAAGTCCAAGGTAGTACAAGTATGAATTATGTACAAAATAAGTGTTCTCAGTATTCCTGTGCATAACAAAAATAAGGGGAACACGCATTGTCCTTTATTCTGAGTTACCCCCAAATCTTGAGTGATAGTTAATTTTATGTGTCAATGGAAGTGGGTTACAGTTGCCTAGATCAGCTTGTTAAAATTATTTCAGTGTGATCTCTAAAGATGTTTCTGAAAGAGATTAGTAAAAGTTAATGGGCATCTTTAGACCACGTTGGTGAGGACCTGAACAGAATAAGCAGTTGGGAGAAGACTGAATCTTCTGAGCTCTTTGCATGAATACGTGCAAGTCTGTCGGACCTTGGATGAGAACTGCATCACAGGCCTGGTGTCTCTCAGACTCTGAACCACAGACTTCTCGAGGTCTCCGGTTTACAGACAGTTGACTGTAGGAATACCCTCAGCCTCCAGAGTACCATGGGCAGCTCCTCCTAATACATTAGACCTTTATACACTAGTTGGCTCTGCATCTTAGGAGCCTCCCAGTGAGTGCATCTAGATAGTGTGACTTACTTTATGTCATATCAGGTGCATTGTCTGTCCATCAACCCACTCCTCTTGGCTATCTAAGCCTTCATTTGTTGGACAACTCAAAGATCCTGGGACTGAGAGCTGTGGCTGATTCTGATAGACAGATGCATAGAAATAAGTTTCCTTTTGTGGATCTGCCTCTTGAAGAAATTTCATGAATCCAATTATATTTATGGGGGGAATCCTAAGAAATCTTAAAAAAAAACTTCCTTATTGAGCCCATCCCTGTGCTCCTAAACTATTTTCAACAATCACTGACATGGGGGTGCCTGGTAAGTTTCCCAATGTATTAGACTCTTAAAGTTTATCTACTGATTTCAGCTGTCACACAGCTGTAGTTAGTGTAGTTAGGACAACTGCTTCCGATATGGCTCACACCACTGGACAACTGCCCTTTGCTGTATAACCAGGCCAACAACAATATGGTCTTTAATTTCTAAGACACATAGGAGGCTTTGGTACCAGAAATGAGCATTTTGTTTTCCTACATTAACTGGACTTTTGTAGGAGATATCTCTCTCTTTTCTCTCTCTCTCTCTCTCTCTCTCTCTCTCTCTCTCTCTCTCTCTCTCTCTCTCTCTCCATCTCTCCCTTTCCTCCCTCCCTCCCCTTCTTTCTCCCCCCACCCCCCGTGTGTGTGTGTGTGTGTGTGTGTGTGTGTGTGTGTGTGAGTGAGAGAGAGAGAGAGAGAGAGAGAGAGAGAGAGAGAGAGAGAGAGAAATGTTCAAGAAAACTGGTAGAAAGTTTACAATAAGTAGATTTGAATAGATCTCGTGTCAATATTCCAGAACTACCCTTTCCAGTAAGGTAACAATTAACACTGAAACCCAAAAGTCATCAATATACAGAAAATGCAACACTTTGGAGTGTTCACTCTACATCACAACCCTCTCCTTAAGTCTCAGGGACCATCACAAAAGAAAGAGCAGAAATACTGCAAGCACTAGGTATAATGTGTGTCCTGCATAGAATTTGCTGTGCAGGACAGAGCCTTTGTACACATTAACTCGCAGAACCTGTGAATGAATATATGAAACCTGGACAAGATAAAGCCAGAAAAAATTCCAGCACAAATTGGGGAGGGCATGTATGAGATACAGATACATACGTGCAGGTAAACACACACACACACAGACACACAAGATAAAATAAAAATAAATTATCAAATTACTTTTCCACTTTGAGGTAGATGAGACCATGGAGCTAAGGGCTGATCACATCCCCCCCTCTGCCAAAGAGTGCTCATGAGAGGACCTAGGAGACTCTGGCCTACCTAAAGCCAAGCAGACACAGAGGGAGTCTTTGGAGACACCTAATAGGCAGAAACAATTTGTAGATTATGACCAAGCCAATTCTATTTCCCTTCCAGAAATCCAACTCAAAGAAACCTGTCCCAAACTACATCATATGATTTACTTGATCAGTGATGGCAATGTAGGCCCTATGGCCAATTCACTCAAACAGACTGGCAAAGAGGAATACACAGAAGCAAAAGGGATAGGGCCACACATGGAAAGTTCACAGACAAAAATGAAGGGAAAGGTAGAGCCACACTGCAAAGCCACCCCACAGGATGCTCCAAGGCTTTTCACCTTTTTTCAAGTTCCTTCAAAAGCCTGCGATGATTCCTACTCTTACATTTAATGCAATTTCCCTCATCTTTTTACTTTTCCTATGGATAAATTGGGAAGTATTCTGATAGTTAAAACCACTAATAAATGCTTAAGAAATTTGAACATTTTATTAACCTTTAAACTTCGATCTTTAACCTATAAAATATGGATCTACTCATTTGCTCAACAAACACAACTGAGTGTCCACTGTGAGCCAATTAAAATAAAAAAATAAAAAGATGCCATGGTTATCAATGACTAGAAAATCTTGATAATATTTTCACAGCAGTTAAGATATAGTAAATGACCTATCCACATTAATGATAGCAATAAGTGTAAGATCACAATGAGTATGTTACATTTTAAGAAGGAGATCATACAATGAGGATATATTCAAGGAGGACTTAACTGGACGTCTATGAAAGAAGATTAATAATCCAGAAACAGAGGAAAGAAGCATTTCAGGAATGAAACCTTTAATTTGTATCAATTCTTAAGAAAGAAGGGGCGTGACCAATATCAAAGCTCCTAAAGACAAGTGGACAGAAGTATTGTAGAGAGAAAAAAAACTGTGGTAAGAAATGCAACTGTATCAGAAGCCTGAACTCAGCATCCTCCAGTCTCACTGTGTCAGTGCCAGGATATCTCATCTCAAGAGCCAGAACCTGCGGGAGAAATCCAGACTAGGGACATTAATCTGTGATCCAATGAGACCACGTTGAAGTTTTCACAGGAGACACAATTACAGGTGTCTGGTAATAGCAAGAAGACCGGGAGGAGAGTGGTATCCGGAATGCCAAGGCGAGCAGCTGCCTCAGGGAAGGATGAAGAAGGCAAGAAGAGGGTATTGTGACAACAGAGGAAAGGGACCAATGACATTTATCAACTGAGAGAGTTGCTAAAGAGATTCACCTAAACATTAGACAAGCCCCTGAGACAAGGAAAATCCTTTCTTTTAAATTAATGACTACTCCTCTTTCCCATGCCAAAAATAAATTTAAAAATATGTAAATAAGTAAGGTAACATACGTTGGAACCTCAGTTCCCATCCTGGAACAAACACATACCAGGAGATGACAGCACTAACTTAACTACTTGAGGTACTAGTCTCCCCTTGTTCTGGCTAAAGTTCTTTTCCAAGTCTGAATGAATAATTTCTGCCCTCAATGATGTGCAGCACAAGTACATTGTCGACTCCTAGTGTTAGTGCCAGTCTGATAATTATTCAACGGTAATGCACTGTTCCCATCCTTTGCAGAGAAAGCTTTGTAAGGAGCAAGGGCTTTCTGCCTCTAAGGGATGCTATTCAAATTTGGTGCCCAACAATAGCTCAAGTTAAAGGCTTCCATGGCAATGTAGATGCTCTAGGTCAAGTACACGTTCCAAGAAAGTAAGCGGCATGCAAATGACTACAACGGCATGTCCCACAGCCTCTGCTGCCAGCCTTTACTCTAATCAAGCCCTTGTCCTGTGGTAACGGCAAAAAAGCCACAGCAGTGCTTAGCATTAACACAAACACTGTGGGGTAAGATGGAGGGTCTTCTTAGGAAGGTATTTCTTTATGATTCTCCCAGTTCTAAAATGTGGGTGTTATTTTACTTAAAATTTTTAAAAGTATTATATATATGTATACACATACACACATACACATATACATAGATACACATATACATAGATACATAGATACATAGATACATAGATACATAGATACATATACATATATCCCACCCTGTTTTATGTGGCCCAAAGCCCAGATTTAAATTGAAACACTTGTTCATATGCTACTGTTTAAGTGATGTCTTGAACTGTTTCAGCTGCTTGAAAGGGGCAGTCAAAATGTTGGATGAGTAGGTGAGTAGGTGGGTAGTGGGTGGGTGATCTCTGAACTGGATAGTCCTGATTCAAGATAAGGTGTAGGAGGCAAGACAAAAGAGGTCTTCGTGAACTCTGGGGCTCTGTCGAATAGCCAGATATTTTCTGCAAAGGTCTCAAGGGAATTTGGGTCACCACAAAGAGATTAGAACTTGATTGAAGTATTAAGTTTTAGATCAGACAAGCAATAAGGGGATATGGGAGGGATGGAAGGAGGTTACCTGGGAGGAGCTAAATCGGGGAAAGGCAAGAAAAAAAAGCGATATAATTCTATTTTAACTTAAATATATTTTAAATGACCATACGAGGATAAATAAACAAACAAATGAATACATAAACAAACAAATAAATAAATAATATTGAGTTTTGGAGTTACTTGATAACCCCCAAGCTACTAAGAGATCCTGTTTCAGAGAACGAGGTAGGGATTAGGAGGGTGGCCCAGTGAGTAAAATGCTTGCTAAGTAAGCTTCAGGACAGGTTTGGTTCCCTGAATCCATCTAGAAAAGTTCAGCATGCCCTGTGTCTGCAGCCCTAGCACTGGGGAAGCTGAGGCAGGAAGGTCTCTAGGGCTCACTACTGGCCATGCACTCTGTCCAAACCACTTTCAGTGGGAGACCCTGTTTCAAAACTAAGCTGAAGAACAACAAAGAGTTCCCTGGCATTGACTTATGACCCTCGTATGCACACACATGCGTATGCAAATGTATGTGTGTGTGTGTGTGTGTTTGTAACAAAAATAAACAAAGACAAATAAATAAGCACGTTTGGAACTCAGAGTGCCCATATGCCTGGATTTGCTGGAATTTTCCAAGCTCTTCCTCTGAGTGTGTGACACCAATGCCAGAACCAAAAGTTCTTCTGGATCCCTTAGTCCAGAACACCAAGCGCCATGCCATCTCTTTACAGACGTCTCTCACGTGGTTCATTTTCCTTTGAAAAACCCAGCATCACCATGGCTCCCTGTCTCCAATCCCAACATCTCAGCTCCCAGCATCCATTAAACACCAGAAGCCACGTGCTAACAAGATTCCATCCTCCAATAGCACAGTGACGTCAATGGTTTTTTCCGAATTCCTTGAAGGAAAAAATAAAACCGTTCGAAGTTGCTTTTAAAAACTCTTGCCAGGCTTCTAGGCTTACATGTTGGAGGACATTTTTATTTAGAGTACCCGGGAGGTGGAGAGAAAAGTACAATCTCATGGAGATCTTCTTATTTTGACAAATTGGGCCAGTCTTCTCTAAAAGATGAATGTATTGGAAACGTACTCTCTGAGGCCTTTTGCACAGAAGCTTCTGAGCCTCAGTTCTTACCAAACTCTCTTCAGGCAATTGCTGGCAGTGGCCTGAAGCTACTTGCCACCTGCCTCTGTAAGCATCTTCAGGTAGACTGTCTATACCCCTTGCACACAGTTCACAGTGACTGCATCCCTGACATGGAAAATTTCTGAATTAGCATTTGCATATATTTGAATGACATCAGAAACAATTGGAGAATTAAAAAAAAAACAATAACTGACAAGATGGCCTTATGGGATCTCTAAAGGGGCTGTGATCAATGACTAAAAAGATGTGTTAGGCAGTCAGTCACCTACAATGGTTGAAATAATGTGAGTGCATAGTTAGTGTGAGATGACTTGAGGATCCTTGACCTTGTAACACAGGATGGATGGATGGATAGATGGATGGATGGATGGATGGATGGATGGATGGATGGATGAGTGGATGAGTGGATGAGTGGATGGGTAGGTAGATGGATGGATGAATGGGTGGGTGGGTGGGTGGATGGGTGTGTGGGTGGGTGGGTGGATGGATGAGTGGATGGGTGGGTAGATGGATGGGTGGGTGGGTGGATGGGTGGGTGGGTGGATGGATGAGTGGATGGGTGGGTGGATGGATGGGTGGGTGGGTGGATGGATGGGTGGGTGGGTAGGTGGATGGGTGGATGGGTGGATGGATAGATGGATGGGTGGATGGGTTGATGGATGGATGGGTGGGTGGGTGGATGGGTGAGTGGGTGGATGGGTAGGTGGATGGATGGATGGATGGATGGATGGATGGATGGATGGATGGATATATGAAGACACACTGCCTGTGAGCAGCAGCCAGAGCAGATGCAAATTTGAAAAAGCCAGTCAATCATTTCCTGGGCCTACTGAACAACAAGAATGATGTAGAAGAAATTGGAAGTTTTTAAAAGAAATCCCTACTGCATTTACAGTTCAATGCAGAAGAATCATGAAGATTACATGACCTTCCTCCTGACATGACCTTCCTATTGAAGGTCACCTTGGTTCTTTGCTTTGTCTCTTCTGTGTACCTGATTGAGAACAAGACTCAGAGGTGACCAGTCCACCAGCCAGCCCACTCTATGTGCTTCTGGTTTCATTAAAATACAGCTCCCACTCATTAGTTTAGCTCTTCTGACTTCTTCACAACAGAAGAGAGTGTGATTTACATGATCTCCAGAGCTCAGACAGAAGCCTGTCATATATTAATAGTGTAAACAATAGTGAGTGAAATCAGGACTGCTGGTTTTCTTTTGGAAGAACTGAAAGCAAATGACTCTTTTTCAAGGGCAACTCTCCTCTGTATTACTCACAAACAGACATCCACTGAACCTTCATTTAGATGTCAGCGCTCTGAAAACAGAAAATTGCTTTCTGGAAGAAAGCAAAGCTGGTAGAGCACCCAACCCTACCCAATCCCTACACTGTCTCCAGCTCAGGAAGCTAGCCTGCTATGCTCTGAAAAGAGAATACAACTCCTGTTTGGAAAGGGGACATAAAAGTCACGGGGGACATTAGCACAGAACAGAATAACCTTGGTGTGCTTTAGTGCACCTTATGATTTAAAAAGCAGAAGGGAAAATGGTACCTTGGAATGTTTTAGATTGGTCTCAACCAAAATATGCAAAGTGCCCAGTGGACTCTGAAGTGTATCGTTCTGTCTATCCCATGTCAGGGTTGATTGTGATTTGTGAAGTCAGAAGTTACTCTACACGCCTGAACTTGTGCCAATGGAAAACAATGATCATCACAGTTTCAAGGGGGCAAGAATAGTGGGACTATTCCCTAAGCAGCAGTTCTAGACTGTATAAAATGGAGACAGAGGAATGAACAGCAGGATGCACTCATCCCTCTCTGTATCTTCTTGTGGATGAGATGTGAACTATCACTTCAAGTCCCGGCTGCCTTAACTCCTCTCATCATGATGGACTCAGCCCTTGGATTATGAATTAAAATTAAAATAAATGCTTTCCTTACGTTCTCTTTTTGCTCATGGTGTTCCTATTCCAAAACAGGAAACAAAACTGAGACAGGGCATGGGAGAAGTGTAGTCAACATATAATATATAATCATGACAAAATTCTTTTTAGAAACTAGGGGCTGGAGAGATGGCTCTGCAGTTAAGGCTGTGTACTGCTCTTGTAATGGAATAATCTGGTTTTAACATGTGCGCACATGCACACACACACACACACACACACACACACACACACCTAATTTTTTAAAGATGTATTTATTATATATATATAGTGTTCTGCCTACATGTATGCCTGCCTGCAGGCCAGAAAGTTGCACCAAATCCCATTACAGATGGTTGTCAGCCACCATGTGGTTGCTGGGAATTAACCACCGAGCCATCTCTCCAGCTCCTAACCCTAACTCTTAACTGCCTTTAACTCCAGCTACAGGATCCCTAGAGCCGCCTTCTGGTCTCTGTCGGCTCCTATACCCATATGTATATACCCACAAATAAACACACATAATGAAAAAAAAACTTTCACAAAAATTTAAAAACATAAATTCTAAAAAATGTTATACTTTAAAAATTAGATTATAAATAGCTTTAAATATTATATTAAATATATGATATTTATGTAATATTTATATAAATAGATAAATATTATATAGATATATTATAAATAAACTTTAAAGATTGGATTATAAATAGTTACTATAGTATAATTTAAATATTTATGTAATTTATAAAAATTGAACTGTTAAAAAATCTTTTTAAGTGTTATTTAGAACTTTTCAGAAAGTCATTAACAAAAGAGAGATATTTTAATGAGTTTCTGTTTTCTTCCTAACTTTTTCACTGAAGTTGGATTATTGGCACAAGTATAATTGTGTGTCGATTTAAGTGTTTGATTCAAATACATGATTTATTGAAAGAATTTTGTTAGGGGAGCCCTCATTTAGAAAAAAATAACACTAAAAGCTAAGAGTGACTTCTAGAACACAGTGTTAAACAAAGAACGGAGGGCAATCCTTTCCTTAAAGGGTGGTAGTAACATTTTGCCTCCTGTTTAACAAAGAAAAGACACTCAAGTCGCTATTTAAGAAGCAGAGAAAACAATGAAGAAAAGAATGAGGAAAAAAACAAAAAAAAAATTAACTCAGAGGCTGATAAAATCAGCTACATGTGGGATGAAAACAAATCATCTTTAATGTATCAAGCAGACAAGGGTATCAAGCAAAACTGGGTCTTAAGCAGTGCTGGGTATCAGGCAGTCCTGGGTATTAAGTAGTACAATATACGAGTTTAATTTTGTAAGAAAATGTCTTGTATCTTAAGACAGACATGCTGGATGAGTGAGATATTGTTATAGCAGCAACTTAAAATTGTAGGCACACAGACGTGTGCGCATGTGTGCATGTGTGCGTGCGTGCGTGCGTGTGTGTGTGTGTGTGTGTTCCCTGTGTATGCCCAAACACACACCCCCCAATACACATATAGAGAGAGAAGGGAAAGGAGAGATAACGTGACTGAGATGCAGTTCTTCAACTTTGATCAAGTCAGGTATGATGAACTGAACATTTTTCCCCCTGAAATATATTCATTGAAATTCTGTTGACCTTCAAGTGCTGATATCAGGAAGTGGGAGAAGGTTTGGCCCTAAGTACAGAACTCTTGTGAATGAGATTACAGCTTTCATAAAAGGGGCCCCAGAGAATGTCCCCGCCCTCTTCCCATATACAAAGAAACAAGGAGACAAAGACAATCTGCAGCCCCAAACACAGCCCTCTACCCATGCTTCTGCCACAGGGAGCTGATCTTAAAATTCCAGTCTCCAGCAACACAAGACAATTTTCTCTTGTTTATCAGCTACTGGTCTGTGGAGCTTCACTATAGCAAGCTGCATATGTTAAGATAGCCAGGGAAGGTTACAGAAAAGGGTTCTTCATTCCTAGTCTTCCTCCACTTTAATCCTGAACCTGGGTGAGCTCCAGGAACTGGCTGTCCACTTTGGCAGACAATGGGAATGTAAATGCGTGGTCCTAAGGTAGATGGGTATTAGAATTGGATGGTAGGAACTTCAGATAGGAGGAAACATAAAAACTTAGTCACATAAGGCTGAAAAATTAGTGTAAAAGAATTTTCAGGCATATCAAACTCCCTACTGAAATGTCTTAGGAAAAGTTGGGGGAAAGAAAAGAATATAGTCAACACATATGATACGTAAATTTTTCAAACAAAAAAATTTTACAAAGAAGATAATAAAAAGTATGCAAAAATAAAATTAAGACTAATAACACCAAGTAGTCTTGTAGCAAATACTGCACACGGGATGAGTAAAATGTAACCTGGGTATTTTATTTTTAAATATTTTTTCTTTTTTGTAAATAAACATTTGAATGAACAGGCAAAAGACAAATTTATCATGGATTCTGACTCATGAGCTCATTCCGTCAATTTTTTGACAATTAAAGTGGATACTGCAACTCTACCCTTCTCTCTCAGAAGCCTGTCCCTCTATGGTGGAGACCTCCTGAATCAACCAGAATTGATCATTTGCATATTGAGATTTGACAGATGCAGGGCAAAGTCTTTCTGAA
Organism: Arvicanthis niloticus; assembly: GCF_011762505.2. Classification (NCBI taxonomy): domain Eukaryota; kingdom Metazoa; phylum Chordata; class Mammalia; order Rodentia; family Muridae; genus Arvicanthis; species Arvicanthis niloticus. The sequence continues at coordinate 12,675,146 of NC_047676.1, read as the reverse complement.
AAGGCTAGCAAATTTTAAAACATCAGTACAACTAAAGATAGTATTCCCTCTTAGCTTGGTATTTCTGGGAAACAATACGAATGTAAGAAAACTGCCTAAGATTTATTATCTTTTTTTGTAAATTTGTTTTAAAGAGAAGGGCCTTGGTTATAGGAAAAGGCTGCCACTTTACAAAATAATTAAAATATTCTTTTCACCATATTCTTTAATTAACAAAAGGAAGTCTAGGAGTGTAGGGTGAAAATGGCTCCTGTCACAAAACCACTTTTGTAGAGGAGCCACACAGCGTCACCACGCAATGTCACCACATAACCCCCAGATTGTTCCTAACCAATAAGAATTACTGAAACCAATAGGAATTACTCAGCCAGCAGACCTCGTGTATGAAAAGGAGCAGTCCGAAGTTCAAAAATCTTTGAATGTTATTTATTTTATGTGTACTATTTACATTAGTTCCTACCAAGGCAGAAGCTAGTCAAACACAACTGCCATCAGCCACCAGAGTTCAGTTCTACAGACCATGCTGAGATGTCACAGAAGCCATTTGTTGTTAGATGTAATGAGGTGGCTCTGATGATTTTTTTTTTTTTTTTTTTTTTTTGCCATTAGAATAAATTGTTCACTAAAGAAGGATCCTTCGTCCATTAAAATAAGTGAGGGGGAAAAACACAGGTATATAAGTATGTTTTATGTGAATCTGCCAGCCAACCATCTGCAAATCATTTTAGCTCTGTACGCTAATAAAAACTGTGTGTGCTTTTTCCTCCTGTTTATCCTCGACAAAGTTTTCTGCTGTCTAGCATTTACAAGAATACATTTTTTTATTTTCTCCTCAACCAACATTTTCCCACTGGCTCTCTTTTCTTTTTTAACATACACCATCTCTAAAGTACAGACAAATCACCAAAGTATGCTTTCTGAGTTTGTGTATGCCGTGGAACAAGCAAAATGACTGAGTGCCCCATGTTTTCACTGGAATTAAATCAACTTGGTCCCACTGACCCACTGCTCCTGACTGGTTTCTCCAAGTGCACTGGTCTGTTTGAGACCTTTAGAATCAGAGCAGATACATTTAAATAAATTTAAATAGAATTTTCTGCCAGGATGCATGAAGAGAGAGTATCAGGTTCCCGAGGCACATTTGCCATTAATATTCTGAGCATATGAATGCCAGTAATTTCTTGAGAACCTGACATTGAATGTCAACTTGAATCTGCTGATTTCTGTCCAATAATTAAAGGGAGGAAGAAAAAAAACAAAACAGAAAAGAAAATGGGGGTGCGGAAACAATCGTAGTCTCTCCAGCCCTACCAAAACAATCACAAAGTACAAGGCGAGGGGGTTGACTGGCATCTCTTAGTAACCCCCTATTCTTCACTCAAGTGTCTAAGTACAGCCTGGGTTGTTTCTGTTTATTATTATGAGAAGGAAAGCAGTGACTTGTGTTTTACAAAAAAAAAAAAAAAAAAAAAAAAAAAAAAAAAAAAAAAAAAAAAAAAAAAAATCATGCTTTTTGCCTTAAATGGGATCAAGAATATTACCTGTCAGTGGTTTCAACCTTCAAGCTCTTTTGTCATGGAACCACCCTCTCCATGTGTAGCTGGAGATTTTATAATAAGGACTTGTAGGGAATAAGTTATTCTAGTCTTCAGCTATTTTCAAATGCATTCAACAGAAGGGAAATGTCCCTGCCCCTGGACAAAACTCAAGCAGTTCATGCTATCAAGAACGGGATGAACAAAGAAGCACTTGTGTAGATACTGCCCGTAAAATCTAGCTCTGGCTAATGGTTGATGCACCTTTCCAAGTTCTATGGGCTATGAGGACAATTAAGGACTAGCCCTTCAATTCAGAAGAAGGCCTCTATCTACCTGGTGACTACCACACCCCAAGCAATCATAGTTACACAATCGAAGCATCCAGTGATACATCTGGGTTTTTACTGTTTAGAGGTGTCTAATCCCAGTGATCCTGCTGGACAACGTCTAGGACCAACTAAATGTCTCTGCCTCCTGTCCAAGAAGTACCACATGCGAAAATTCCCAGGCATCCCTTTCTAAAAGGAGAAATTTTGGATTTCTTTGGAAGACTCAGTTGTGTCATGTTATCTTTTTCAAGAAGATTCTTTGCTGAAGCAGACACGTGAGAGAATGTTTTGCTGGGACAGACACATATTTTTTGGTTTTGTTTTGTTGTTGTTGTTGTTGTTGTTGTTGTTGTTGTTGTTGTTTTGGACTGTCTTGTGAAAGGGCATGTGATGCTTTGCTGGAGCAGATGCTTCAGAGGGCACGTGATGTTTAGAAAGAATATAAATATAACCCGAAAGACAATGAGAGGATACTCTTGGATTAGTTCACCTCCCAATGCTTTGCTGGTCTTCACAAATCTTCATTTGCCATAACTTTATAAAGATAAATAAATGTGCCAGAGAACTTCGGGTGGTATTCCAGTTGCTTCTTTCTGCTTCCACAGACTGATGCAGATTCAGCGGAGCCTTGAGGTTTCTTCTGGATTGAGCTGCTGCTACTGATTCATGTTTAGTGTTTGCTGATTGGACTAGACTACCACTACTGACTCATATTTGATGTTTTGGACTGGAATTCTGAGATCTTGTCAACGAAGATTTGAATCGCCCCAAAGAACTACTTCTAAATAGGGCCACATCCCATTTTCTGTTAACCTTTCTGTTCTCCTACCTCTGGTAGGTGGGCTAGAAGGAAGGTTAAAGCATTTAAGAAGCCTTATTAAAAATAGGTTTTGCAAAATGTAAACCTATACCTTTCCCTGAAAACTCTCTCCTTTTCAAATGATCTTTTTAGTGTAAAGAAAAAAACAAAACCATATCCTTGTCACCCCTCTACTACAGGGAGCCCATTGGTTTGTTGTGATGCAGACTTTTCCATGTCTATGAGCTAGAAAATGGTCTATCCTACACCAACAGCCACAGATATCCATTTCCACATCTTCTGCTTTCAGTCGTAATGACCTGAAGGATGTTTGGTCAGAATGCAATGAATGCCTTAAGAGTTTTAAAACTCGTTTCTGGATTTGAATTAGTCTGTAGTCACAGGGAGTGTCATAACTACCATACTCTTGTGTGTCAGAACTTACAGCTTAACATACTCTAAAACTGCTGCTTCTACAAAGAAGATATTTGGAATGTTTGCCACCACCAGGAAATACACACCCATTGGAATCATCGAAAAAGTCAGAAAAGTGACACTGCCAAATGCTGGCATGAGCATGAAGCCACAAAAACAAACAAACAAACAAATAAATGAACAAACAAGAACTTTAATTATTGGTGAGCACTGCATGGTGCGTGTGAACTTGTATGTCTGTGAGTCTGTGTGTGAGAGTGTGATGATGAGTGTGTGTGTGTGTGTGTGTGTGTGTGTGTGTGTGTGTGTGTAAGAGCATGTGTGGCATGGTGTGTACTTGAAAAACAGTGTGGAGCTTCTTACAAAGCTAACCACTTTTCAAATGCAATTCGACAACTGTGTTCCTTGTTCTTGCAGACTTATAGGCACTAAAAATATGCACATGGACTTTAAAGTGATTTTACAAGTAGAGGCAAGCAAGATACACTTTGGCAGATAACTAGAAAACAAACAAATATACATCCAGACACTAGAATATTATATAATTCATAGCTAGAAGAATAGGATCTACCAAGCATGATAAACCTGGAGAAAACAAATGCACATTACTAAGTGAAGGAAACCAATTCACATGTCTCTAAGATCTGATTCCAATCAGATGCTAATTTGGGAAAAGCGAAATGTTATGGAGACAGTAAAACAACCAGAAGCTATCAGTGTCTACAAAGGAGGAAGAAACAACTATCCAGTCCACAGTAGATTTGTGTGGCAGTGAAATTCTCTATGTGAGTCTACAAAGGTATATATATCACTGCGCCATCTCCAAACCCATGCAATGTACCACAGCAAGAATGGCTCCTAATCTAAACCATGGACTCTGGGGGTGACACTATATCAGTGTGTGCACATTGGCTCTAACAAATGTTCCACTCTGGTGACACCTGGGAAAGCCAGGTGAATAGACAACATATGGGAAGTAGAAAGCACACTATGTTCATTTTTGCTGTGGGCTTAAAATTGGAGTAAAAATGGAGTATATTTAATAAGAGAAAAGGAAAACAAAAAAAAAAGTGCTCTTCTGTCTTTAAGTGACTAGGAATATTTTGATTAACTTCTGTGAAGTGTCTTCCCTTCTTCTCTGTCTATGATTTACAAGACAGTGAATTTTCTACCACAAGAAGTGGCCCAAGTTTGGAATAATTTCCTATTCTCTCTGCATTCTTTATCATCTCGCAATTCTGCACACAAGGAAGTAATTACATGTTAATCCTGCCATGCTGCACTGTGAAGCTCTTGACCTCTGGTTCCTCCTGCGTGCTAGAATACCAGCTCAAGGAAGACGACCAGAGCCTGGAGCAACTGCGGTCCTACGGTGATGAGGTGCTTTATCTGCCACTCTGAGTTTATCTGACATGATCTCTGTTCTCCACGGGATAGAAGCCTAGCCTGCCATGTGTGTGGCTGTGGTGGATATGCTAAAAACTTCAAAGGAGTGGAGCAGATATAGCTCAGTGGCAGCACTAAACAAAAATATGAGTGCTAGTGAAGTGTGGTTAAGTTATGGTGGCCACTGCCCTTGACAAAGATTAGAGCAGTTCTCTTAGGATCCTAATGAGTTCCCATAAAGGTGAGCTGGTATCAAAACAACAAGCCTAGCCCCGAAGTCTCCTCTGCTTCCTGGATTACCACTTGAGTCTTCCCTCTAACAATAATTCATAATATATTATCTAGCATATTGTAAGGGTCCTTACCCAAGCCAAGTCCCACTGGCACCATATTCCTGAGTCACTTAACAACACACAGAAAAAATAACTTCTTTCCTTGACAAATTGCCATCCATTGAGTAGTTCGTTATAGTAACAGAAAATGATTAATACAAAGATGTATCCAACTACATCATACTCAACACAGAATTACCAAGTGAACTCTGCCGTACATGGTTTGACCTTAATAACAATAAGAAATAGCTCACCTCGCACTGAGCATGTAGCAAACACTGTGCTAATATTTTATACCCAGAATGTCATATCATCAAGGATGTCTATAATATTTTTACTAAAATCACTTCCATTTTATTCTCAAAGGCATTAAAGTTTAGTGTAACCAAAGATCGAACATTTAACCTGTGCCCACAAAACCAACTTTCTTTCAAGGTGACACCACTGTAGAGTAACTGCGTAAAGATCCATGTGAATTAAATCTGATATGGCTGTTGTTCTAGAAAACCAGGGAAGGGGAGAGGGAGGGAAACGATCATTTATAATGGCTAATTTAGTACTAGGTACACAGCAGGCTCAGTTAAACTATGACTAAATTGAATGTATAATCAAAGAAAATTGCATTAAATGAGGTAAAAATCTTGAGTGTAATATTTACAAAACTGAGAAGAAAATTGCCCCCCAAAACCACTCAGAATAAATAAGATTTATTCAGACATGATCACTTAGGCTTCTCACAAGACTTCATCTGGCCCTATACAATCTTCCTTCATCCCATCTAATCATCCCACACCACAGCTCCAAACAGGTCCTCCCCAAAACAGTCCCCTTTCCCCATCAGGGTTCCATTAACAAATGTTTGAGTTGCACTTTTATGTCAATGTAAAGTCTCATTATTACCCTAAAGGAATATTTCTATCATGACTTGTTTACTTTCATGATTTTTTTTAGGAATTATAAAAAGTATAATTGAAACTCATCACACAGACGGCCCTGGTTAAACTCATTAAGTCTGAAAACAAAACAAAAATAGATGAATATGGAAATTAGACTTATGGGGAGAAGAGGCAGCGGGGTTGGTGGGAAGAGGAAGGAGACAAGGGACGGTGAAGGCTGAGAGCACCCACAATTCAAAGTGTACATGGCATGAAAATGTCAAATAACAAATTTAGTTCTTAAAAAAAAATGAAATTAGTAAAATATCTGTCTCATACATCCAAATTTAGAGATTGTTCCCAATAGATATTTTAATTTATTTTTTAATTCTTATTCTCTATGTACTTACTATATTGTATTTTTCGATTGGCATATATATATATATATATATATAGAGAGAGAGAGAGAGAGAGAGAGAGAGAGAGAGAGAGAATACTCTACCTGGTAAAGAAGGCATTATCCAGGACCGGGAAGATGGCTCACTGGTTACACTGATAGGTTACAGAAACTGTAAAGATAAGACTTCAGATGCCCAGAGTTCACATGAATCCCAGGAGTTCTGTATACTTTCTCATTTGTAGTCTGTAACCTTCCTTTACAGAGAAACGTGACCATGAGGACAATACCTTTTCCAAGACCTGTAAGTGCTTCTGAATCACCACACCTAGACATGGTCTTACAGACTTCCAACACCTCTATTTAGCTGAGGAATCTGGAAGCTCTAATCAAGAAGGCTGTAATATCAACTAAATAAGCTTAAATTTAAAAATGGGCAGTGAATGAAATCCTATATCCATTAATGAGCATGTGAAGTTTCCTTATTAATCCATTCAGCAACTATGTATTGATTCTCAGTGGATGCCAGGCAAGAAGAGATCCTATCATTTCACAGTGTCTTATTTATCTTCACATACAAAGAAAAAATGCTAACAGTATAGTTTGTATGAATGAAGATAAATAAGAGAGCTGATGGTTCCATAAGCCCCCTATATCTGCTGGAATACAGAAAAAAAAAAAAAAAGCTTCAGTGAAAATGCCTTCAACTAATACATATTAATTTCCTGCTGTGAGAGTGAAGACCAGGACTTGCTGACATTTGTTCAGCGATTCAAGGTTATTTTGTCTTATTTCACCTTCTCCAGTGTGTTGGTTTTCATCAAAAGGGCATTACATAATGCAAGATGTCAGCCATGACTCCAGTATCCAAAGTCCAGAAAGTCAGTTTTGTCAGAACCCCAAGAGATATCAATATGCAATTTCCCCACCAGGGCAGACAGCAGAGTCTGGCAAACTGTTTGGCTTGGCAGGTTACCACATTGGTTTGAGTTTCTCTTAGCAAGATGATAGAGAGATGGCTGAACAAGCCATCTGATAATATCTGTAATCCCATCTGTGAAACGAATATAATTCAACATACTGATGCAAACAAGGAAAGGGAAACTGAGACTAGAGATAAAAGGCGACATGAAATATGGACAAAGGCAATATTCCCTAAAACATTTATTTCAAAACACAAAACAAAACAAAAAAACCAACAAAAAACAATCATGTGAAAACATTCACAACACTTAGATTTCACTACTCACAAGAGCCAAGATATAGAACCAACCAAAATGCTTTCCAATGAATTAAAGGTCTTTTAAATTTGTGTGTGTGTATGTGTGTGTGTGTGTGTGTGTGTGTGTGTGTGTGTGTGAGAGAGAGAGAGAGAGAGAGAGAGAGAGAGAGAGAGAGAGATCAATCTTTGAAAGAGTTCAGTTTTGCTATATGAGAGCACAGATGACGAATGTTAAGTGAAATGAGCCTTGTACAGTCAGCTGAGGCACCACGAGTCTCACTCACATGTAGAATCTGTAGGGAAGTGAATGCCTCAGAAACAAGCTGGAAAGGCAGCTTCAGAAGGGAGGAGGTGGGGAGGAGACAAAGATGCTGGCCCAAGGACATACAACGGTAGTACACTGGTAATGTTAGGAGGTCTATTGTATGGCACAGTGGCTCTAGTGAATCACAATGTTTTATATACTTTACGAGAGGATTAATTTCAAATGCTCGCTCCCAAACTGTGCAATGATGTTGATTAGTTCGATTTTGTTAGTTCATTGATGTATATGTATTTTAAAACATCATGGCACAGCCCATTAATGAATTCAGCTTAACTGTCCAATTAAATACAATGAGTAGCTTTAAAGAGGAAAATCCACAGCCTTCGAAGAGCAAGCTTTTGTACTGGAGAACTATTCTGCAAGGAGAGGAAACAAAGCAGGTCCTAGGTCAGGAGAGTTCCACCAGATTCCTCCAAACTGAGACTGAAGAATATCTGTGGAATGGCTGCCCTGAGTAAATGAGCAGAGAATAACCTCGGGTCTGTGAAGAAGTTTCTCCCGTAGGTGAGCAGTGTGGAGAAAGGCTGGTCTCTAATCCTTCCTGCCAATGTCCGCCATGAATCTATGTTTCCATGTGAATCAGAAGAAACATAAGAGGCACGATTATAGGTGCATGTCCATTAGGGTGGAATAGGCGATCCCGTAGATAGTAGGCTGTATATGACAGGTCTGGTTTCTTGCAATGTCAAAATTACATGATGCTTCTTTATATTATTATATTTCAGAGACCTGTGTATATAAACCATATAATAGGAAGATAATGGTTTAAAGTATTCACAGATGCTTTAATATGGAATGAGGAAAATAATGCAGATTGTAATTTTAGCTTTTTACATACCCACTCCCCCAACTCAAAATGTTTATACTCCTTTAAAAAGTAATTGTTAGAGTGTTTACTTATATTTATTTATATAAGGTTAGTGTGTGACTGCTAGGTGCCTTCAGAGGCCAGAAACGGGTACTGGATCTCCCAGATCTGGACTTACAGACAATTGTGCTGGGAACCAGACTCAGGTCCTCTGAAAGAACAGCAAGTGCTCTTAACCAGCGATCCATTTCTTCCATCCCCAATAGTGAACATTTCTGAACGCTTTTGTAACAATAAAACTCTCTTTAAAGTAGAGGTAAAAATTTCTTCTACATACACTCCAGACGTTGGGAATAGATAATTCTCTTGTCTTTAAAAAGCACATTGACTTTAATTTCTAATGAGTCAAATTTTAAAATCGTTATAACACTATAACATTTAGATGGTAATTTCTGGCTTCTACTAACTCAGAGGAAACATTTTATCATTTGTCTTAATGATAGTACAAAATACAACTTCCATGGACATTCAATTTTCTCCTTGTTTTGATTCACTGAGCAGTTTTCAGTTAATTTAGACACTGTAGTACTAGAAAATAATAATCAAATGTAGACCAATGAAGACATATAATACTCCGAATATACATTATACTACTGACGATAGCTTATTTCCCAGGAATTTCATCTTGCTTTCCAGTTATTTTAAGCTCAAGGCCATTTAGGAAAAAAAAAACTGAAATGGAGAAAAACAAAACTTTTTTTTCTAACTTCTTTACTCAAAGTAAGGCCAGTCTGAAAGTATAACTTCTGAGGGATCAAATTCAAGAAGCCAACTGAACCACTGCAATAGGAAGAGATGCCAAGGCTGAGCCTTGCCCCACACAACCTTGAAAGAAGAGCATTCCTTGTGAAATGCATGGTGGACCGATGGTGCAAGCCCAACATCTTAAGCACTCCAGGAAGTTTACAATAGCCTAGAGGACTTTCTAGGAAGACTAAAATCCTTCTTTGGAATGGGCAATCCTCTGAGGCACCAGAGAGCGACTGGTTGTACTCTGAACCATCTGCAACAGAGTATAAACTTTTATGTCCCGTTCTGTCATCTAGATTTGATTATGAGGCTTCCCATTCCCCAGAATGACACACTCACAGTCTCTTCATTCGGTTGGAGTTTCAATTTATTCAGGAATGTGCCTCTTTTGTTGGTGGATTTTACTTTTTAAACAGGCTTTCTCTAGTTAAAAAAACAAAAAAACAAAAAAACAAAAAAAAACAAAAAAAACAAAAAACAAACAAACAAAAAAAAAAACAAGCTCCTGCCCAGTCCTTTGATGGCCCAGGTCTGTTTTGAATAAAGGCCATAACTGGTCTGAAATTCTGACATGAGTTCCTCTCCTCGCTGTTTCACAATGATTCAAAGGAGCTTCTTGCTCACCGCTCCCAGGACTGCACTCTAACCACAACTTTAGGGGCAACCAAAAGATGACTCTGGAATTCTTGTTCCCACAAGCAGGAGTCTGCTTTTCTCCACAGACAAGGTGAATGTGAACAGAGTATAGAGTGTGGGACCTTCAGAACAAGCTCTCCATGTCAAATGGGGTGGCCTGTGTGGGCTGCTCTTAACCACACACCCAGGAGAACAGTGCCAGCTCACCAACCTTGCCATTTCCCTGAATGTGGCACTTAGTCGGATCTGCCCTCCTCATCACCTGCTGTCTGTGGGTCAGGATCACTGCCCTCCCCCTGACCCTACACAACTTGAAGACCAGGATGCCCCCCAAAATGTCTCTCTCTCACCCCAGCCCTGCAGATGACCTCATTCCCTCTCCCTGCTCTCCTCCCCACAGTGTTCAACAGGCCCATGGAATGCTGTCTTACATCTCAGTGCCAATGGCACATACTTGCCTATGCCATGTATGTTTATGCCTCTGTGTGTGCTCTGCTTTGCAAAACGATGAGTTCTTAACCAACAGAAAGCATGTAATGTAAGGCTGTCACCATACTTCGAGTCATCTCTGCAAATAAGAGACTGTTCATTTTCAAGGCAAATGGGGGGAGGGGGTGCTAGAAAGCTGGAATCTCTAAAATGGAATCCAGGTTGCCAAAACTAACACAGTTCAAACATTTCCTTCTATGGTGTTCTGTGTACTCTGACATCTGAGTGTCATGAGTTTATTGTTCCCTCTCCCTTCTATTATACTACAGAGCTTTGGGCCAATGGTACATGCACATAGAGCTGTGTACATGTATATATGCAAACACACACTCAGAGAGAGAGAGAGAGAGAGAGAGAGAGAGAGAGAGAGAGAGAGAGAGAGAGAGAGAAGAAACCCACCATCCCAGGAAGCAAGAGAACTAGGCTACCATACATTTCAACAACATAACACTGGCACTGGGTGAGTGCACCCCTCCAGTTGTCATATCCTAATGTGGAAACACAAGCACAGGACTAGTGTACTTTGCAGAGTGTAGAGTCATCTAGATTACCATGATGAAATAAAGGCGTTTGCTGGGGAGTTTTAAACAGACAAGGTGAAACTCATCGTTAGTGCCTATAGCAGTCTCTGCTTAGCTGTTTTAAGTTCCCCCTGTTCTAGTTAGATTCTACTCTGTTGCCGTGATCACACACCCTGAGGTAAAGCAACTTGAGAAAAAGAAAGGCTTTATTTGGCCAGAATCCACCAATGAGAGAAGTCTGAGTAAGAACTTAAGGCCCGGAGTAGAAAGCAGAAACTCTACACGAACCCCGCTTCCTGGCTCCCTGGCTCCCTCCCTGCCTTGCTCTCTGGCTAACACTTACCTAGATTTCTTATACCACCCAGGCTGCCTTGACTTGGAGTGATTATGCCTGCCCATACTCACCATCAGTTAGCAATGGAGTAAGCAATGTCCTATGGAGACACCCACAGGTCAATTTGATTAAGAAGATTCTTCAACTGAGGTCTCTTTTTCTAAGGTGGCGCTACATTATGTCAAGCTAAAGATAAAATTTAACCAACAGTCACACCCACAAGATGTGAGAAACCCAGGATAGAACCAAGATCAGCATATACTTCACTTTCATCTGTAGTTGTATACATATATGATCAAAACAGTGTAAAAAGATTGACAACCACAATGAGAATACAATTATAATAACATATTTTAATAAATGGCTAGGACCACAACTCTTACACTTTGGGGTTATCATTAAGTGAAACAAGGCTACACTAATACAAGCAGGATGATACTGCACAAGGTGATGTTAAGACTGAGATGGCAGGCCTGAAGAGATGGCTCAATGGTCAAGAGTAGTTAACCAGGATTCAGTTCCCAGTACCTACATGAAGCCTCACAACTGCCTATGACTTCAGCTGCACGGGATCTGATGCCCTCTTCCAGCCTTTGAGGATGAGACTGCACACATATACAAAAACTCATGCAAGTACATTCACATAAAAGTAATAAATACATGTATTAAAAGAAAGAAAGGAAGAAAGAAAGGAATAAGGAAAAAAAGCAGACGTGGCTGCTAAGGATAAGACCAGTAGGCATAATGGACAAGCAGATACATCCCAAGCGGGACAGAGCAGGGCAGTGCAGACCATCATTGCCTTGCTGAGAAGACAGCACGGCTGAATCGCTTCCAGTAGCCTCTAATGCTACTACTGCTTTAATGCTACTCATGAAACTGAGACAGAGATTGGAAGTTCAAGGCCAGCTTTAGGGGCTACACAGTAAGCTCAAAGCCTGCTGTAAAACTCAATGAGACTTTCTGCCAGAAACTAAAACACAGACAGACAGACAGACAGACAGACAGACAGACAGACAATGAGGACTAAAGATATATCTCATTGATAGGTTGGTTGCCCATCATACACTAGGTCCTGGTGTGCACCCAGTCTCACATTTAAAACATATAATTATGTCTTGCTAAGTCACAAAATTGCTCATTTAGTATTTCCAAATCATATTTAAACATTTGTAACTGAAGCTTCATAAGGAGAAACCACAGACAAAGATGGACCATTGTAGAGAAAAGGAAGAGGAGTTAAGACAGATGTTTCTCTATTACTATCTAATATTTCCAAAGAAGATGAGTCAACGTGAATAAATATGAGTTAACACACACAGTGCTTATAAAGTTCCCAGAACTTTCTATCCACTTTATGAATCTCTAAAGTATTAAAACAAAAACATCAAACAAATAGACAAAAACCAATAAAAAACAAAGAAAAGACTGAAATGGCCAGGGGGACATAGACAGTAGCCTAAAAGATACAGGCACAGGAAAGCATAAGACTCTAGTGGCCCAGAAATTAAGGTCAGTAGTTGACAAACAGTACTTCACAGAACTAAAAATCTGTAAAATGAATGAAGCACTCAAGTCAATGAAGAGGAAGCCCAGAAGTACAGGGGGTGGGAGAGGATCATTGCCAGTTACTGCTAACAAAGGAGCAATATCCAACATATATGAAGAACTCGATAAATGTCCATTAAAAAAAAATAAAGAATGGGCTAGGGATCTGAAGAGAGTTCTCAAAAATAACAAATAGCAATGACTAAGAAATGGCTCAAAAACTGTTCAACATCCATAGCAATTAGGGAAATTCAAGTTTAAAATGTTCTGTAAGTTCATTTTCTCCCAGTCAAAATGGCTAAGATCAAGACAGACAGACAGACAGAAAGATGAATGGATGGGTGTGTAGGTGGAAGATAGATAGATAGATAGATAGATAGATAGATAGATAGATAGATAGATAGATAGATACTTGAAAACAAATTCTGGAGAGGATGTGGGGAAAGTGGAGCCCTCACCCTTTGTCAGTAGGATTGTAAGCTGGTGTAGACACTGTGGAAATCAGTGAAGCCAGGTCTACTAGATAGATCTAATAGATCTAGTGTCTGGCCCAGCTATACCATTCCTTGGCATAGTCCCAAAAGACTCAACATCTTACCCCATAGACTTGCTCAGTCATGCTCATCACCATTCTATTCACAACAGCTAGGAAATGAAAACAGCCCTAAGCACATGAGCAACCTAAATGATCACACCATGCCATGTGTGTAAAGGTAAATACATACATATACATAAAAATTGTGATTAAAATGTAAAACACCACAAATCTGAAAAGGACACACTGGATGGAAAGAGGGAGGAAAGGAATAAGAAGTGGTGTAAGAACAACATTCACATATGAATTTATCAAGAAGTAATTTTCTTTAAAAAAAAATCTGACCATGTGATAGATAACTTTCACACTTTGAAAATAGGAAAACTGAAGCAAAAAGGGCCTCTTCTGACTTAAGGTCATCCAGATTACAAAAGCTACAGTCACAATTCAAACTGTGTAATTATGGGCACAATGATGGAGTGGGCTTTCTTTAACACCCTGACCATGAAACACAGTGTCGAAGATGTGTTACATGCTCTGGGAGCTGGTGCAGTCACCACTGTGGGTCCCTGGTCCTTCCATAGGGCTGAGAGGCTCTTGCCTACTCTGCATAAGACAGAACATACATATCAAAGTACATTTGGGATAGATAGATAAACACAGGCAAGTGGCTGGTTACCTATACTATAGTTTAATCTCTTATGGTAAATGCATATAGTCTAACAAACCACTTGAAAAGAGATGAAATCTATTAGTAACAATAAGCAAAAGAAGGAAATTACTGGCCCAAGCAGTTAATGTAACTGTGTGACTTACTGCTCCACGCTATCAACGAAGGATAATATCATTAGCTCCACCAAGCATACACCAACACTTAATACAACGGCTAGGTTTGTATTAAGAGAGAGAGAGAGGCAGCAGCAGCATGTAGCCAGGAAATTGCACCCATGTAGATGCCCACAGACAGCATCTTGATGCAAAAGAGAAAACGAAGCATTAAATATAATTGTGCTAATTTGAAAAGAACATCCTAAGTTTCTCAAGGAGAGATTTATCTGTTCATTACAAAAATGAGCCCTTCGGCCTCCCAAGAATAAAGTGTCATTTACTCTCACAAATGGACCATAAAATCCTCTCTGTTTAAGTAGGTTTGGCTCCCTTCGTCAAACTGACTTCTTAGGGTAGCAAGAATGCTGATGCTTTCAAGCCTCAAATCTATCTAATGCCAGAAAGCAATCAGGAGTCATAGCTCATGACTCCACAGGAGAACCAGATCAAGCCCTCTACACAAAGGGGCTACTTAGTGATCTGAAGAGCAAGCCAGATGCGTAAAGCATTATCCTAGTGTTCATTGGCACTGTGTGCCCATGTGCACTTAGATGACCATTTAAAAAAAAAAAAAATGCTGTGAGCAAGGCAGTCTCTCAATTAACCCCGTATGGTCTGCTTAAATAGGCAATTTAACTGTATTCCTCTAACCTGTCACCTGGAATGGCCTATCTCTACATTAATTGTCTGCTTATCTGCCACAAAACTTGCTGGTATTCCCCTAAAACCTTTCTCTCCTGGGAATACTATGAACTACAAGGGTCACCATGAAAATTGCCATATTCCTCAGTTCTACTTACAGCTGGCTCTGGACACAAGACTCTCTGGAGCAAGAGGATATACACGGAGCTATGTCTATGTCTGGGTCATGTTTGTCCTTCTTGTAAACTGGAACACCGATGTGTAGTGACATCATGAAGGACAATGAACCAAAAAGACAGAAAAGAACCTTCAGCCCCTGCATGACCTCCGTTAACAATCACACAGGAAACCTGGATGCTATCTCTACTCCTGGCCAGACTCTGCCTTTTCACAGTGTCTGTATACAGGCTTACACTAATCCTAATTAATAAATTTGAAATCTACTGGCTGATGCCATTTATCCCAACTTTAATAATGATTTCCTGGTGGTGCACATATGCTTCTTAGTAGAATAGTCACTTAAGGAGATGGGCCCCTGTGGTGTAAGTATGTCTGAGAACCAAATTTCAATTTCATTTACTTAACTAATTTAAACTTAAGGCAGCATGTTTCTAGATTCTTTTGATCCAAGATTTCAGTGTCTAGGGTAGCTGACATGATTAATGTACAACTATTAGGAAGACCCATAATCATCACAGACTGATTCATGTTTCAATGTTTAAGTCTTTGTCATCCTGTTCCAGGGAAAGAGAAGGTCTCAATCCAGAACTTTCTCAAAACATAGGTAGGAACTGGGCTCAACCTAGGAAGTATTTAGAGATGTGATGCTATTAAATTTTTAATTAAATTATTTTATTTTCTGTGTCTGAGTGTTTTGCCTATATGTATATGTACCTCCTGTGTGCCTGGTATCTGTGGGGATCAGAAGACGGCATTAGATCTGCTGGAACTAAAGTTATGAATGGTTGTGAGCCATCAAGAGTGTTCAGGGAACTGAATTAGCGGCCGCTTTAAGAGCAGCAAGATCTCTTAACCGACGAACCAGCTGACCAACTCAGTTACAACCCAGACCTAGATCCACGGCTTTGGGTAGACCCACCTCAACATCTACCTGATCTATGAACTGCTGGAGCGTGTGAAGGGAGGGGCCTGCAGATCCAAAGAGAGTCCAGGTGAGGATGCAGTATTGATAGGGTAGCAGGAACCAGAGGCCTAGAAACAGGCCAATAACTCAGGGCAATGAACATCTATCTGCAAGTAAAGATGTGTGGACACACTGTCACACACTGCAGCTTCCACAACGAAATGTTGTTGCTTCCATTTGGGTTCTTTGTTCTTTTCTTTTGTTTCTATTTCTATTTTTTATTTTCTCTGGGTCGGGGAGGTTGCAAGGGCAGAAAGCAGAGAGGAAAGGAGAGGGAGATGAGTGAGATTGGGACACAGGGCTTAAAATTAACAAAAAGTCAATAAAAAGTTATTTTTTTTTTTTAAAGAAGCTGCTGTTTGACAAGGAAGGATGCCTGAAGTTCTTTTGTACAGTCATCAGTACACCGTCTGTCACAAAGTAAAACTCAGCTGATTTTTTTTGTTGTTGTTGCAAAGAGAAAATGACATAAGCAGAACAATTGATTTTAAAAGAAAAAGTTACCACACCAAACAGAGACCCAGGATACGTGAAGCCAACGGGGTGGGGGCTGGGTGGAGGGGTATCAGAAACATTTTCTACACAGTGTGGGCACACATCATATACAATTCCACTTTGGAGGGGACATTTGTGAAAACACTATAACATTCCAGGAAAACACATATGTTAGAAAGGAGAGCAATGCCATTTGAAACACTGCTGGCAACAATGTAACTGAGGCTCTCGGTGTAACCATAAGAAGCTTGGCAGAATGCCCAGAAATCAGAGTCAGCCGCAAACTGCAGAGCGAGACTGACAAGTAGAAAATAAAGGGGCAGGCTTGCTAAGATGAGAAGGGAGAGAGGGCAGGAGAGACAGGGAAATGCCAGAGGGGAACAAGGGCAGGGCAGAGGAGGATGCCAAGAGCAGAAAGATCAGCAGCAGGAAGAGAGAAGAGGCAAGACAATGTCCAGCATCACCAATGTGTCCATGAGCGCCCTCATTCAAGAAGTTTACATGGTTTTTAAATCCCAACGTGAGTTTATTAAGGATTTCATCGTATTCAATGTGGTCTCCATTCCAGAAAGGACTTTTTGATGCAATAAAAACACTATTTTCTAGGTCTTGTTCAAAGCTCCACCTAGATGAACCTAGATAGTTGTATAGAAAAAGTTCCACTCTTCCCATGGTTAACATTCAGTGTGAAGCAACAGCAAAGACAGGAACAAAAGTGCAGAGCCATCCCCTTCCTGTGCTTCCAGAGCAAGCAGGCAGAAGAGGTGCATTCCTTCCTGCGATCTTGGACTTGCTTTAGCCTCATGTATCTCACAACAGAAGCACCGCAACTTGCTGATTTTTGAAACTTAGAGCTGCCCAAAACTTTGCAGACATTTAGGTTCTGCGGCTCTAAGATTCCAAAATAAATAAATAAGTAAATAAATAAATAAATAAAATAAGAGTTTGAAAAGTTTGGAGTCAAAAGATAATGATCCCGAGAGAAGCAAGTTGTGTCCTCACCAGACATAGTGTCCGACAACTCCCGAAGTGAAGCTGCAGTTTATAAACAACACTCAGGTTCCTGGGATGTCATCAAGGTCCAAGGGCTGCAGCACAAAGCTGCACCATCTCCTTCAGTTGTGCTACAACACCGGTGCTGAGAATAGCATCCTACTGAACAACACAGGCCTCCCTACCCTGTATAAGGTGCTGAAAGGATGTGGCGAGGATCCTATATGTGGATGCCAATAACAACAGCATCCCGTGTAACCGTTTATCCCTTTAACACCTTCATTTCTGATCAATATAATCCTGAAGTTACTGGGACACAGTATAATTGTGCAAAATCTTCTGCTTGTGCTTCTGAGGTCCAGAAACCAGCATCATTAGCTGGGCATGATGGCACATGTCCATGTCCTTAACTCTCAGAAGGCCGTGGTTTCAAGCCAACCTGACCTATATTGTGACAGCCTGACCTATATAGTGAGGATGTCTTGCACAAAGAAAAAATTCTTAAACAACAGGATTAAAATAAGTGATTAAATAAGTAGCTGCAACACTGTTGGAGCTTCAGTTGAGAAAAGGCATGTCCTGGTAGTGTTCGTTATGTGTTGGGGTTTGTCCATTTACTGCCTCAACAAACTAAAGTCACTCAGAGTAAATATGCCATTTGACATGTAAGACAATCCTATCACCACTGAAATAGAAACACATACACCACACAGCCAAAATATATTTCATAGACATGAGGACTCCATGAAAAACACTGTACCATCTATTAATGTACTTTCAAAGGGGCATAGGAAGCTACCAGGAGGTCACATTCCCATAGCACAGGTTCTTCAAATCACCCCGACAATGCCCTCCTCTGCCTCCCTAGAATATCAAGATTTGCCATCATAAAAGGGTACCTTGGACTTTTTTCAGACTTCTCATGCAATTAGTTCTTGCAAAGGAAAACCCATAGAACCAAACCACATTCTTCGTGCCCTTCAGCCAAAGGTGACCTGAAGGGGTTCTCCCAAAGAGGCAGAATTAGACAGGGAACTAAGTAAGGCTCTAGCATGATAACTTCTAGCTGTGAATAGGAATGAATTCCTACAACTCTTTGGTTCCCTCTCTGCCTTTTCCAATGATCTGGCATAAAGTATTCAGAACCCACCTACTAACTTACTAGACCAAGCCAGGAGAAGAGGAAGAAGCAGAGGGGCAGCATTTGATGGTGATTTCAACTTTCCTCCTAGCTAACTAGAGCCCAGAGGAAATTATCTGTCTTGAGGATTCACATTCAGACCCCAGCCCTTTGACTCCTAACCTGCTTAAGCAGCAGCGCCATCTGCAAGCTTCCTCTGTGGACTATGGGTTCCTAGAGCCCATGTTAGCATTTGATTCCTTGTCGGAACTCAGGGATTATATGTTAACAGTGCTGACATGTGGAAGACTAATAGCCACTAATTAACTGACCAATACAGGAATTAGCTACTTAGATAAACAAATGCTTGAGGGTTTCAATGGTTTGCTCAACTCAATCAGAAATGGAGGCAGGTCCAAGAGCTCCAAGGAGTGTCCAGCCCCTCGAGTCCTTCTAGAGTCTTCCATGTATCCCTTCCCTTCTAGACAATGGCCACTGAGTCAGGTCCAGCTCTCTGGCCCAAGCCTCCCTTGCCTCCTTAACTCCACCCTCTGCTCTAAAGTGGCTGGTCTCCCCACTTCCCCCTGGGAATCACTGTGAGGACCTCAGTGGGGGTCATTGAATGCCACCCCTGCTGCCCATGCAGATGCAAAACAAAGATACTAGAAAGAGTACCAGTTGGGAAGGAAGATAAAGAAAGATTGTGATTTCCAGGCTAAAATGAATAAGAATCCAGTTTAATAAAAAAATCCAGGGGTCAGGCCCTGGGAGACCAGAAAATGGACAGAAGTGCTTCCCAAGGATAGTTCCATCCCAAATAGATAAAGCTGAGATACTGAGATACTAACACCCCCCCCCCCCGTTGCACTCAAAGTCACCAATCTGGTAAGCACTCCAAGCTGGGAATTAAATGAATGGTTCTTTATCATGTGGAAGAAAACATAAGCAGTGGACATACATCCTCCTAAACTTGTAATCTGCCAGCTTCTCTTCTGCTTCTCTTACAATACTTCTGAGTGATGCGAAGCTGCCCTTATTACACATTGGCCACGTGCTCTGTTGCCATTCACCTGTCTTTATGTTGTTTTTGGTCACCTCAATCTGTCTAACCCTCCAGGTGGGAAGTTCACTTCAGTCACCTTCTCTTTCCCTTGTCGCCAACATACAGGTTCCTGCTTCATTGCTGGCCCAATGTTGCCCCTTATTCTATTCTCAGCCATGCCTGGAAAACCATTGCTTAATGACTCCCCCCCCCCACACACACACACACAACTCATAGTCACATCAAATAACAAGGCCTTAAGAACATTCACAGCCTGAGGACTCACGGCCAGGATTGAGTCTTCCATGCCATGTGATCATTCTTTACAAATGAAATGCCATGGTGGTTCAGAGGGCAGACACAGAAAATGCAGAGGGTGGCACCCAACATTTCTCAATGTTTTTTCAACATAAGGAGTCAACTGTTATAAACAGAAAGCTAAGGGATATCAAGGAAGATTTCATAAGAAACAAACATTTAACTGAACCCAATGTGGCTAAGTCACAATGGATAATCATACAGGAAATACAGCAATGCAGAGGCAGGGTCTAGTAAAACAAGACAAGTGTTGATCAAACACTATTTCCCTTGCTTGGCCAGGAAACAAGGAGGGAAATGAAAAAGCATTCTGAAAGAAGACAAAGAACCAACCTGGCTACAGAATACAATCCAAACAGCCTTGAGGACAAGGTTAAAAATTGATTTAAGTTATAAATTGTAGGAGTTGACAAATTTCTCTAAAGCTTTGGGGAGGATATAAAAAAATGGATCTTTACAGTAGCAATACTAATACACTAATAATTTCTTTTTTTTCAATTAATTCTAAATTTCTCTGTGTCAGTGACTCTAAGCACAAAATAATTTGATAATCTCTGTGGGGCATTATTTGAGCATAATAAAATGACTAATGAACTAGAATGATCATGAGACTCACATATTAATTTAGAAAAATAGAAATAATACATATTAATTTAGAAAAATAGAAATATATTTCATCTTGCTTAGGGCCTAAGCCCTGCATGTTTCATCTGTCTAATGAATCTGTACTTGTCATTGGTCCCTCATATAACAAGTATTAAATAAATCCCCAATTCTCTTAATGACACGGAATGTAAAATGTCAATTCCAGGCAATAACAACCTTGGCCATCTGCTCCTTCCATAACTTTCCCTGACTATCCTACTACCAAGTATGGTGTGCTCCATAGATCAGCCTTCAAAGAGTAGTACATGACCACCAAAAGGGACCCAAAAGGAGTTCCCAGCGTGTCTGATTTCAGCTCCCAAGGTGAACAGATTCGACTGTTCTGTCTGCTGTCAGCTCTGAGACACAGCAGCAAAAAAAAAAAAAAAAAAAAAAAAAAAAAAAAAAAAAAAAAAAAAAAAAAAAAAAAAAATTATATAGATTCTAAGAAGGTTCTTCAAAATGCAAGAGTGTTGGCTTGTTTGGGTCCTTTGCCAGTTAGCTAGGGCTACTACTGGTTAAGCCAACTTAATGCATAGAGCTTGACTTCATGATTTACAAAACAAAAGGATTCGACACAGACCCAAGAAAAAGTCAAGGCAGGTCTCTTAACCATAAGCTAAAGATTCCTCTTTAAGGGAAGCTGGACTTTCCAGAAATAATTATTCCATGCTAGCACCTGGTTGAGACCAGCCCCAGAAACACCCTATTTCACATTCTATTTTCTTCATAATTATACATTTTTGAGATTATAAAATAATTACATCATTCCCTCCTTCCAGTTCCTTCCTGCAATCCCTCCCAAGTCACACACACAAACACCCATGGCCTCTTTTCTTAAATTACTGTTACACATGTATATGTATAGATACAGGCACAAGTATATAAATATATATCCCTAAACATATAAATACTGTATACTCAGTCTGTAAAATGTTACTTACATGTGTGCTTTAGGGACTGTCTTTGATGTCTTGTGTTAAGTCCTCAGCAATCAACTTCCAAGGTAAGTGAGGTACAGATAGCTTATTGGGAAGCACCTTGGCAAAGGCACTTACCAAAAGCAAGAGGAAAATGCAGATTGGACAAAGGAAGAAGCTAACGTTGGATACGGTCACAAAGTATGGTTTGGCCACTTCTATGAAGAAGTATGTATCTAAGATTGCTTGGCAGGATGGTTCCGAAATGTAGCTCCACCTCAGTCAATGAATACGACTATAAGCTACTGGAGATCTGCGCCCTGTGAGGGTATGTAATCATGCCAGCTCTGAGGGACGTGGGCAAAGAGCTAGGGAAGGCACCATTAACCCCAAAAGCAATGAAAAGAAGAAACAACTGGGAGCACACTGAGGAAAAGAGAAATGAATGAGACAGAAACAGCGGGGCTTGTAACATTTATCTCAGCATGCTTTAGTCGGACCATCTGTGTGACCATGGCATGCCTGTTTGTTGTCTTTGGGATGCAACTCTTTCATGTAACCTGCTCTGACTTACTGTCAGTCCCAAGACACCCAGGAGCCTGTCTATATTTCATTGATGACCATTGCCTGAGACTGTCCAGTCATCTTGCGTCATCTCCTGTCATCCCATGGCCTTCATATGCCCATAAAGGCAAGGGACTTGGGAAGCCTCCAGTGGCATTTGAAATCTACCTTCATTAAGTATGCAGGCCCATTTGTTTTTCACAGCAGAAAATTCCATCTCCATACTGCAGAGGGCACTCAGCAGGCCCATGATTAAATGAGATTTGCAAGCACCAAGCAATGTGGGGACTTAGACATTTACAATGAATACGATTATTCACATAGTTGTCTCTTTATTACCCATGCTCCCCCTTGTGAGGTAATTTTCCTTATTGGAAGTAAGGCAATCTTGAGCAAAGCACTTAAAAATTATCCTTTTCCTGTTTTTATTAGCTGGTATCAAAGAAATGACTATTTGAAGCACAACCAACAGGAGGGAATTGGTTTTTTATTGCTCGGTTCACATTGTTAGAGCTTCAGAAGTGGAGAAAAGACTCCCCAAGGAAATACTGTATCTCAAAACACACTTTCAGAGTAATCAACAGGAAAAGTCTCTCCAAGGGAGGGAAACAGAGAAAAATATTAAAACATAAGTAAGTAAGCAAAGTATATGAAAAACAAAACTTGAAATAGATGCTGTTCAAGAAAAAAAATGACATCGCTTGAAATTTCCTTTCAGAATAGTACACAGAATATATATTATCCCAAGGGGGCTATGTCATTCTTTCTGATCAATTTAACAGCAGCTAATCTTTAAAATCAAAACCCAAAGGGTGAGTAAGCTCAGCGGGTAAAGGTGTTCAGTGCCAAGCCTGAAACCTACCTGAGTTTGATTCCCAGACCCACATGGTAGGTAGAGAAAGCTAACTCCAGCAGCCGGCACCTCCACACATACAAGGCACATCTATTACCTTCCTAAATACATAAATGTAATAATAACATCTCTTTTCATGTTTAACCTGAGAGGGACTAGGGCGATGGATTAGTGAGTCAAGTACCCGCTATGGAAGTCCACAGAGCAGGGTTGGATTCCCCAGCTCACATGTAAATGTCAGAGGAGCATGATGCCCCTCCTGTAGTTACAGACAGAGCAGAGTGAACAGACACAGAGAGCTGGCTACATAGACTAGCCAAAAGATGAGTTCTGAGTTCAAAGGGGATAGCCTTAAGAGAGTTAGCTACTGAAGGAAATGTCAAAGTCAACTTCTAGCCTCCATACATGTGCAAACACATGTACCTGCACACACATGGCCATCCAGACACATGTAAACAAACACACACAAATGCATATACATACATTTGCAAAAGGTAAAGTTGATTAAAGCAGGAACGGTCATGAGCATTAAACATCCCCTATGAACATAAGTGAATGTATATACCAGCACATCAGAAAAAGAATGATGCTTTGCAAATTGTACAGGAGAGAAATACAGACATATGGTTTTATGAATATGTGCATGCCCGTGCATATCACAGATACTACCATCTCCACTTTTTTACTCAATTGACACTCAACAGTGCGAGGAGCAAGAGGTGGATTTATTAGAAACCATTCCCATCGCCATGGATGCAAAGCACAACTTCTATATTTTGTAAAAATTAGAAGCAAAAATATGCAAAGCCCCAAGAGGGGGTATTAGACCCGTTAATCCAAATACAGACAATATCCAAAAGAAATAACTTATTAAAGATCAAGTTCAGAAGACGTTCTGTAATTTATTCAGATTACTGTAGAAACTCAAGTCCCAAGTCAACTGAAACAAATATAAGAAAATTATATAATACTCAATAAAAAATGTATACAATACCATTCTACACATAGAAATTGTTAAACAAAGTTAATACTATACATTGGTGAGACTGAAATCACCAATTTGCATCCAGTGGTGCTTAAATTACATATTTAAGCACATTTCCCTTTAAACATCATTCTTGGGTTATATTTCCCAGAAGAAAGTATAATTGCATTATTAAAACATCAAGTCCTTATTAGATTTGTGGCTCACTCCATGAGATGGAACTCATAACTGACACTGATGAAGAACCTAAGACTAGGTCATGGACCTAGGGAAAAACTTACTACTATTATTTTGCTAAAGAAACATAGCAATAAAATGTCTCCTTATGACAGATATACTCATAGAGTACAGCACTGCTCAGACCTCATCAGGGAGACTCCTTGCAGTAGACAGTACTTAACACGGTGAGCCACAACTCACACTTATTCTACACAGTGGCTATGTGTAGAATAAGAGACTTAGGAGCATTCAGCCTTAAATGGGGTGCGATCATCAAAGCACTCCCTTCAAGGCTCAAGACTGTGGTTGACTCCAAGGAAATAAATTTTATGTGTGATATATGATGAATGATGTATGATATATAATTAATATATTAGATGTAATATAATATATAATATAGATTAACTCACAACCCAAAAGACCTGCACAAGTTCAAATCAGACAAAATCCAGCAAGAAGAAGGGGAGTCAGACACAAAGTCCCACCATAACCAAGAAAACTATTTGCAATTGAGGCCTCCTGGGAATGGAAAAACTCAGTTCTCTCCAGTGGAGTGTCACAGGATGTATCAAGCATACGCCAGGGCAGCCCCATTTCCAAGAGCGGTTGGCCAGCACAAAAACAAACACCAAGGTTTTTTTTTGTTTTGGTTGGTTAATTTATTGGTGTTGTTTGTAGGAATTTTATGAGAGATAGATAGATAGATAGATAGATAGATAGATAGATAGATAGGAAGAGAAGAGAAGAGAGAGAAGAGAAGAGAAGACTATTAAGTTGAAGGGTAGGGTCAGAGAGGAGGGAAACAATAGTGTACATAATTTTTTTAAAATAATTTTTAGCAACAGGAGAACATGGCCCACTGAATCTATTAAGCAGGGTTCACATGGGCTCACAGAAACTGAAACTACAAGCCCAGGACCTGCACGGGTCTGCACCAGGTCCTCAGCATATATCTTATGGCAGTAGGTCTCCCTTCTTCCTGGGGTGGTTGGCCACCAGCCCATGAGGACGAAGGGAGCAGAGTCGATGAACAGAGTTTTGAACACCCCATGAGTACAAAGGGATATAAGGATGCATTTGGGGATAGTTTCATGGAGACAGAACAACTTGGGGTGAATCACAGGCTCTATAGTTTGGTGGAAGGGAGGTAGGAATATCCAGAGTGAGCAAGTCATTGGCTGAAGGCTAAGGTTCTGCGATGCCTTATTAGTGTGGGAGAGGCATTTTAAGGATCTCAAGTGCTTGCTGAACAGGTTCTTATAGGGGGAAGGGAAGCTGAGCCTGTAATATAACCAAGGCTACGTGGCATTCCACAGGGTGAGGTGTAGGAGGGTTTCAAGCTCCCAGACAAGGTCAGAGAACGAGAAGCCCTGCTGACAAAGAGAGGTTATCATTTTGGGCCAAGCTCAGAAGGCTAACCGGACAATGGTAGACTTCAACCTTAATTAGCCGGGAAACAGTTAGGTTGATGTTTTTGTGGGTCTCCTAACGGTGGACAGGAGTGTATCTCTGACTCTTTGGCCTGCTCCTGAGACTCTTTTCCTCCTGTTGGGTTGCATTGTCCAGCCTCCACATGAGGGCTTTCACCTTGGTACCCTGTTTTGTCCTGTTTGAGTGTCCTCTCTTGGAGGCCTACTTTTTTTATGAAGAGGAAATGGAGGGGAAATGGATATGGGGGAAAGGGGAGACGGGTGGGGGTTGGCAGGACAAAGGAGGGAGAGGAAATTTTGATTGGGATGTATTATACTAGAGAATCTATTTTCAGTTTTAAAAAGATAAAGTTACAAACCATAATACCTTCAAAGATATTCTCAAAGAAAATGGTATGTTTAAAGACACCCTTTTTTGTACATGTGCTAAGAGGGACTGAACTAAAAGCCATGTTTATACGAGGCAAACATTCTATTACTGAACTTTATAGGCAGTACAATTCACTTCTTAAGGGTAGAATGAATGTCCAAGGTGAAGGGCTATTGATGGGTTTTTTTGGAGTCAACACAACACCAAATATTGCTCTAGATTGATCCTCATTTATTCACTGAACAAACTACAGAGAGAAGCTAGTTTGTAGGAGGGTTATACGCACCTTTAGTTATGGGCATGGGAGCATGAGCAATGGATAAACACAACAGAACAACAACAACAACAACAAAATGAAAAACAAACAAACAGGGAAACAGAGACTAAGCTACAAGATAGTTAGTAGAAAGTAAAGCGATTACAGAGATGGATTTCTACCTGACAATGAAGAAATGCAATGTCTCTGATGTCGACAGTCTCTCTGTAAGGCTTGCCGGGAGCCTCAACTCCTTCATAGACCTCTATCTACCTAATGTGACTATTTGTCCTCACTTGTAAGGAAACAGCAGAGAGTTAGAATCAAATGATCCTGGGGGTCCCAAGTCCTGAGCCTATTCTCTGATCTGACCGACAACAAAATCTCTTTCTCTGGATTTCTTCAAACAAAGGTTTGCAAAGAGGGAGCCTCACCTGGTCTCCTCACTGAACTTGGTAACACTAAAACACTAATGAATAATGTCACTTAGTCACAATCATTCCTCTAGTGACAATTCACTCCTCATTACCCTCATTCCAAAGATGACTCTGAGGGGGGTAACTTTTCTACTTCTAGACAGCTATGAATATAAAGGATTCCTATGCTGAGGCACAAGCGACTCTCATGGTTACAGAACAACAATTCAAAATAGCACCAAGAGTTCCTAGCAGTATATGTCTAGTATGGTTACATCCTTTTTTCTTAGAGCATCTGAGAGCAGTAGTATAAAGAACAGTATGCTAAATTTAGCATCAGCATGACCCCCAAACTCATCTTCATTGTTGAATGAAGGGAAAGCATTTAATCTGCTAAGGCCCAAGTTTCCTTGCCTCTAACCTAGAGACCACAGAAGATGCAGCCCCCGTGATATAAAATGATATTAACTTCAAAACCCTTTATTGTTTACAAAGATTTCAAAGATATAATCACGAAGAAGCCTCCCAGGGCTGGTAAAACAGGAGGGCAACCTCTCAAATATATGTCAGGATAAATCCCCATATCAAATGCTGCACAGAGTCTGCAGCTCTTAGGCTAGAGGGAAGCATAAGATATGAATTCCAAAGTATTTACAGAGGAAAAAAATTAACCACGCTCACAGCCTTCTATTGGCTATTATTTGATAAGCAGATACAAAGGTCATCCCAAGTAAAAGACTATCTCGGGACAAAGATCAATTAAAATTAACCATGCTCTGGGGAAGCTAGGGGACAGCCTCTCTGCATCACACTGTGCAGACTCCAAGGAACGTGCCAATTATTTTATATGCTAACATTATTAGACACTAGATAGTCTGCCAATTGGTCAGCAGATTGCCTCCTAATGAGCAGTTAATCTGCCCTTTGCTGAGCCACACAAAGTTGAATAAATGCTTCCTTCAGAATATGTCCTTCATTTCATATGTCAGCTACTCCACTGAACCATTGCTCTTTCCCCCACTCAGCTACTTCTTAGTCATCGAGATTTTCTGAAACATTAAGTAATACAAAGACCAAAAGGATTTTGGCTGCCACCCAAGGGTCAGGATCATGAGCACAGTGAAGGGAAGCAGGGACTCTAGGACAACCAAGGGTTTTGTGCATGGTGCCACCAGTCCCTCACCCACTGTGTGCCCAGGGACTTCCAAACTTATATGTTTATGAAATGGGAATATGAATGTCTCCTCACTGGCTGTCCTGAGAACTGAAGAATGGGCACACAACACACCTAGAGAGGGTCATAGTCACTAGTAAGTATCCAGTAACTGTTACTGGGTTTATTTGGTTATCTACTTACTTTTTAAGACAGGATTATTCTCCATCATCATCAATAGCCTGAAATTCACCATGCATCCCAGGCTGGCCTTAAACTCATGTCAATTCTTCCGCTTTAGTTTATGAGGCACTAGAATGACAGGTAGGTAACACCATCCTCTGTTTTTCTTTAACTACTTTTAATGCAATGGCAGAGACTATGATATACTTAGCAAGACCCAAACCTGCCAAATATCTATTAATCATTTTGTTTTGCAAGCAAAGATTTCCTAAGGGGAAAAAAAACTAAATAGAACTCAAATTCTGTTTTTAACATCAGATTCTGTTTCCTATCAACCTCATGTTGTCTTCCTTCCTCATTTACTTCTTAAATGGTTTTTATTTTTCCCCATCACTTTTTTTCTCTTCCAGAAACATCAACTGTGAACACACCTGACATTTGGAATGGTTAATCCTTTCCCTTCATTTTGGACTTGGTTAACATGTCCCCCAGATATGACCCAAGAATCCGGCTGAACCAAAAGGTTCAAGTAAGCTAACTCTTCCTGATTTTACCACCTTGCCAAAAAGTGGCTTACATGCAGCAAAAAGGTCAATCCACAAGTCTAAGAAAAATGCCTGAGTTTTTTTTTTTTTTTTCTAGAAATTCTGGTTGTCTTTCCACTATTACATGTGCTTGGAAAATGTAGCACAGGAATTTACCACAGAAAGGGTAGCAAACAAAAAAAAAATGTTTTAATAACATTTCTACACATTGCTCAAGGCTTCTAAAGTTGCAATTATGAGTTCATGCAGTATGAGCGACTGTTTTTCATTTGTTACTGGTTGAAGAATTTAAATAGGAATTGATAGAACACGCCCCATCTAATGCACAACCTAATAGAGATTTACGGCTCCAGAAACAGTCCGAGATACTTCAACCGTGGAACAGACAAAATGTTGACCATGTGTTTAGATTTCATTACTGAGGAAAATTCAGAGATGGTTAGTGATTATTCATGTCAAGAGTTTTAAAGCTATACCTCTTTGGGGTATTAACCAGCATATTTTGAAAGTCTCCAGACTAAGACTTTCCTTTGTCCTCGTTGAAGTGCGTGGGCTTGGGAAGCTCCCAGGCTGGCCAGGCATCTCTGCCCCTTCACTGAAGCATGTCAAGGTTCTCACTTCTATGGAACCCTCAGGAATCGCTGACTATGAACTAACCCATTGGAGAAATGGGACAGGAAGATTTGGGGGAACGGTGAGGGGGATTGCACAGTGGTTAAGAATGCAAATTGCTCTTTCAGAGAACCCAAGTTTCGTTCCAAACACTCATGTTAGGTGGCTCAAAATTGCTAGTAACTCTGGCTCCAGGAGATCCAATGCCCTCTTTTTACTTCTAGGGGCACTGTGTACACACATACACAAAGACACACACACACACACACACACACACACACACACACACACACAGTTTGTTAAAAACCTTTCTTGCCGGCCAGTGGTGGCGTACCACCTTTAATCCCACCCAGCACTTGGGAAGCAGAGGCAGGTGGATTTCTGAGTTCGAGGCCAGCCTGGTCTACAGAGTGAGTTCCAGGACAGCCAGGGCTACACAGAGAAACCCTGTCTCAAAAAACAAACAAACAAACAAAACAAAATAAAAAACACTTTTCATAAGATACCACTCCTCCAAGCAAGAAACATTGTTTTAACCATTTATTTTTTTTAAAAAAACACATGTCTTTTAGGCATTTCAGGTCTTGCAGACCTAGGTAAAGGCTGACATCATTTAGAGTGCACCCCCAACTTAACAGTTACTCGAATATAGTATATTTGAAAGATAAGGCCCTTCTGTGAATATATACTTGCTGTCCTGTTTGGCTACTAGGTTAGAAAGTTTAAATGCATTGAGTCAGTAGATACAAGCCTTTAGATCACCACTGTGAGCTCAAATACACTTTGTCTCCTAATAAGCACAAGGCCACAGGCATTTCACTTAATAACAAAATATAAACCAAATAAATAAATAAATAAATAAATAAATAAATAAATAAATAAATAAATCAGACTTGTGTATATCTCAATTAGAATACGAACTTTCAGTATGATCAGGAAGAAGTCTGACTTGCTAAACTAAACAAGAAAAAAAAAAAGCTGCAACCAAGTTCAACCAAGGCTGAGTTTACTACCACGTAGAAGAAAGGCTGCCCTGGTGACTCCCAGAAGCCACCAGGATGTACAAGTTTCTCACAGCTTCTTGAAAAGCATGCCTTCTGTGTATTTCTAGTTAGTTGGTAACTTTTGATTAAATATTACCAATTGATAATATCAACTTGAAAGTCTCACATACTAAGATCAAATGCTGACTTGAGATGTCCAATGTGAATACTATCAAAAGACCTGTCTCATGTTTAGGAGACCCTTGTGTCCTGGAGTAATAAAAATGTAACAGTAACAACATCCTAAGGGACAGTATCCATGACTACACTTAGAACAAGAAGTCATTTACCAATCCCAACTTCCATGTAGAAGGTTAGATTCCAGAGAAGGCAGGGGAACAAAATCAACCAGTGAATAACTCTCTCTCTCTCTCTCTCTCTCTCTCTCTCTCTCTCTCTCTGTGTGTGTGTGTGTGTAATTTATTGTATTACATACACACATTATATCAGCATTTGACCTGATTATATGAGACTTTAAAGTTGGTATTATCAATTGCTAATATTTAATCACAAGTTGTCAACTAACTAGAACTAACTACACAGAAGGCATATTTTTCAAGAAGCTCTGAGAAATGGGGGGGGGGGCACACATGAGAGGGGATAAAAATTAACCCAGAAGAGGTGAAAGGAGTGCTTTTAAAAAAATATGTTCTTAATTGAAATTATATCACTTTCCCCTTATTTTCCTCTCTACAGACTCTCCCAGCTCTCTCATGGCCTCTCCAAGTTCATAGTCACTTTTTCTTTGATTATTATTGTTGCATACATAATCACACACATACATATACACATACACACATACATAGACATAGACATACACACACACTCGTGCATATAAATATACACACTCACACACACACACACATATATAGACACACATACACACACACACAAGGTGACAAGTCCATCTGTATTGTTTGTGTGCATATGGTTTCAGGGCTGACCACTCTGCATCAGACAACCAATAAGGGGGCTCATCCCTGGGAGAGGCTCATCCTGCTCCCAGCTCCATCAGACATAAAAGCACATGGCAGAATGCTTGCTAGGGAACAGACTCAAAACTCCCCATACCACACTCGTCACTGTGGTCACCTTGCAACGGGAGGGTCCTCTGGTTTCCCAGGCAGACCGGCTTCAACTATGACATGGGGCTTCTTCCATAAACCAAGCCAAACCTAACTTCCCATAACTTCCATACGTTACTAGTGCTCTGAAACTTGAACTTCATCATGGCGCCTCTTGGTACCTCTTCAGGCATGACATTCAACATGTGAGGATTCTAAGCTCCATTACTGTAGCCCTGTTCTTTCATTGGGAGAATGCATTGACCGGAGATTTTATTCTAGTACTGTAACTACCTTGAGAAGTATCTACTACTCCAACACTCAACCAAAACTCAGAGATAACAGCAGATACGGGGATAAAAGTGGGGCAGAACTTAAGTACTCAAAATCAATTGATGATATATCCTGGTCAGTGGTACAAAGGGTTAAAAGAGAGCTGCAACAGTTGGTTCTCAACACAGAAAGAAAGCCACCTCCCTTTTCACATCTTTATTTTAAATGTGAAAAAAAAAAATCTCCAATTCTCTCCAACTACTGCTCACCGTAGACCAAACATGGTATTGTCAGCAGCACAGCACAGATGCTTTTACTTTAACCAAACGCTGCAATACTATCCTTTCTCTTCTGATTTGCATCATGATGGAATTCTTTGCTGCAGGCAAAATATGAAAACCAGCTTCTATCTCAGAGTTATAGTGACATTTAGAGTGTGTCCAAGCCAACATTTACCATTCCGATACACAAGCAAAGAAATATAAGATAGAACTTTCGAGGAATGCACAAATAGGTAAAACCTATTAAGCAGAGAATCTAGGCAAATTCTATATCCGGTAGTCTATCTGAAGCAGATACTATAGAAGATAGACAATGGTGCACTCTCAGCAGACTAAAAGACTCTGATACCGTAGACCCCCCCCAAAATACACATGTTGAAATTTAATTTTACAATGGGTTAGTAATAGGAAATGAAGCCAATGTTTATATGTGTAGGTAAAACCCTAGTAGATTTGTGTACTTTTAAGAGAACAGCTAGCTAGCTAGACCTGTTTCCTCAACGGTCTTGCTAGGGTCCAAGTAGAAGCTGGGATGTGTAGTCTGGACAAGGGGTTCTCAACAGAACATGGGTGTGCAGAATACTGGCTGCTGGCTGCCTTTTAGACTCTAAAACTCAGAGAAACAACTTTCTACAGTTTGTAGCCCAAACATACATGACACTTGGTGCTTGAGATGCTGGAAACAGGGCAGAAGTTTTAAAGAGTAAAAGTCTACGTGGATCCTCAAAGCCCTGTGCCCAACTTCCTGTAAGTCTTGGCATGAAGTCCAACTTTTCAATGAGGTCACATGACAATTCACTAAAACTATACCTTATCTTAGCCTGCCAAATTTCTCATGCATAGACTTTAGCCCCATATAACATACCACATGGTTTCTCTGTTCCCTGTCCCTCTTTGCATCCTTTTGCGACCTTTGCATACTTACAAAGTCATAAGAGTTCCTAGCACATGGCAACAAAGAAAATGTCAACACATATTAGCTAACAAAAATCAATGACTGTGGGATGGGCCAGTATTACTGTAAGATAGATACTATCTTTTTTTGGCCCTGATTTTGCTTGCTGGTAAAGTGAGGCACATAGGCGAGCCTTCCCCTCAGGATTATCTCATGGATAAAGTGAGAGGATGCATGCCAAGTGCTTAAAATCATGAACAGATACAGCAGACTTTTGGTAAGTGTTAATTGCCTTTATTGTTATTTCAAGATTCATTTCCCAGTTGGTGATGGATTTGTGAAAATTTACACCCTCAAGCAACTAGCTCTCCCCCTCTGATGGCACAACTCTGAGATGGTGAAAAGGCCCCATTAGAACTAAAAGCTACAAGGGGTCAATCCCCATGGCTGTGGCCTCTCTAGCTCCGATTCAACAAGACCTAGGACTTTGCAAAGGAGCTGTTAATAGCGTGAGTGCTACTGCCTCTGACCTGTACAAGTAGAATAAACATAACACTGAAACCTTAAAAGGCAGAGAAAGCAGCTCCCCTCTTCCTCCTTGAACTGAGATTTGTTTCTTTGGCTTAACTGAAATCAAAGCTAATAGTTCTAATGTCTTTGAATCCCCCAACTCATTCTTCATATTTCTCTACATATGCTGTAACTTATACTTTCTGAAACCAGATAAAGAGAAAAAAAATGGTCTCTCATGAAAGAATTTACCAGAACATACTAATCATTTAGACATTGGCTTATGCTTCTAGAAAGCTAAAGATTAAGAATGGAAGGTTTTTTTCCACCCCTTGGAGTAAAATCCAAGGCCAGACTAAAGGCAGAGTATTAATCTAAATATTCACTAAGAACTTAGGGAAACAAAACACTTAAAATCACTCATTATGGATTCACAGATATCTTTGGTCTCAAAAAGAAGCAAAGATTTAGGGACCAGAATTAGCAGGACAAATGAGAATGACAGTGAACAAGATAGAGGAAGGGGGTATTTATTGGTGTCTTAGCAGTTAAGTCTTCACTTGCCTATTAATTATAACAAGGCTCCACGAGGCTAATCTTCTCTAAGTGGTCCATGCAAAGACATCAAGAAAGCAAAATGAAATGAATGGCTACACAGTTAGGGAAGAGATAACGGCAAATTCTGTTAGTGAGAATGTTTCTCTTCACTTTGGAAAAGAAAGACCCCCAGGAGGTGAAGTTCGAATTAAGTAGCAAATTCCCAAGTGGTTGCTCTATTTTGTCACATGAACATCTAAAGACTGTAATGCACACAATGTATGATGAGTGTGTAGTCGCAGAAGGAATCCAAAACCCCAATTCTGACAGTCTTCCGGACAATGTTAACCCTGCCCCGAGCCCTTGGATCACAGAAAGGGGTAAGGAATTGTCCCCCTGTACCTGGTAAGGTAGTCTTACAATGGCATTTTAAAGATGAATAATGTATTTTCCAGGAGAAAGTAAGATCATCCCCAAAACACTTAAAGTTAAACTTCCCAATAATCCAACAATATTTTCAATACACAAAGCTTGTTCATATGCTGTCAACTGCCAGGAATTATAGAACTATATACTTGTAGTTTTGAATTATACACAAACACCACTGACATATAATTGAACACATTCAACACAGTCTACATAAAAAACACTATAAGGCCCCCATTATGTTTGAAATATACTATACCTAAACTTCACTGAATCTAGAAAACTATCTTGATTCTCAATCTCCTTTGATAATAGAGAAAATTGGTAAGGATGGCTTTCACTTTCTTTTGAATTTGATACTTTGGATAAGAAAGATGGCACATCGTATTCTAACAGGCACCTCTGTGTAGATTTTTATCATGCCATAAAATAGCTTTATTTACTATACCCAATTACATATAAAAGCCTATTTAAAGGGACCACAGTACAACAGAGAGGAAGGAAGAGGAGAAGGGAGGCCTGAGATCATGCTACTTGGGTTTCTCTATTTTCTTTCTCGTCTATCAAGGAGGAATCTTGACTCATCTGAAAGGACTTGATGAAAACTAAACACACCGTGGTTCTCCAGCCAAAACTCACAAACATTCCCATTGGCCTCCTCTGATCAGCTGAGCATGAGGGGTTTTTTTCCTTTCTCCTCCCCCCCCCATAAAAAGTCCACAGTGTATCTAAATCTGATCCCAGTAAAATTCGACTTGAGCAGAAGTGAAAATGCAGAGGTAGCATTTATGGGTAACAGCTGGAGAGCATTAGTTCTCTGTCTATCCTTTTCTCTCCCAAGGGTCGAAAATTCTGCTGTTCAGACAGGAAGTCGTCATATACCACACACCGTATGATACGATATGCTGGGGTGTAAGAGCACATTACAGAGGACTGGGAGATCCCTGGATGCTTTGGTTGGCGAGCCAGAGTGACCATCTCACACTTCTCAGACCATCCTCCCTCCTCCAGCATGAAACCCAGGACAGACTGGAACTCTGAAAGCTATCGAACGCCCTCCGAATAACTCCAAGTTAGAAGGTTCCACTGTTTGTCTCTCCACACATTTTAGAAACATTAACTTCACTACCTTCAGAGAGTGAGTGGCCAAGATTCTCCAGCAATCTTTTTGGCCCACTCTCACACTTGCTCTCTAAGAAGATTAACATTTCTTTCAAATATTTCTCTCATGTATTTGCCCAGGACGAAAGTTTTATATATGTATATGCATGCCTGTATATGTAGAAAAATATATATAGAAGGACTTCAAAACATGTTGGTCTGGAAATGAATGTTTTTTAATTGGGTGGATTTCTCTAGGGTTAGCTTTTAGTATAAGTTTTACAAAGTAGCTCAGAAGTAAACACAGATACAAACAGGGAGAGACCCTCTACGTTCTGTAACTATGGCTCCAAGTTTTGGACAGGCTGATAAGGGGTTCCTTAACCCCAGATGCTGAATAGCTAGCTATTCTGCATTCCTACCAGTCTGAAAGGGCTCTTCCCTCCTTTGTAACCGCGGGTGCTCTGGGGGGGTAAGGCTGGAAAGCTAACCCAGTCACCTCACTCCTTTCAACCAGGTTCACTAGATACAGCCCTTCAGTCTTGAACTGTAGAAAATGCCTTTGCTTTGTGCGTATCAGAGACGTGCTGTTAATCACAGGGGTTAAAACACTACTGGTATTATGCAAAGCGGGGGAGGCGGGACTGAGGAGGCGACCCACACATCCATCATCCCTTTAGGAGTAGGCGGAGTTTGAAGTTTCCCCAACTTCCAAGTTCTCACTTGACAGGCAATATTTCTGTGCAATTTCCAGCCCCGAGTAACAGATGGTGCTCTGCCTGTCTTGAGCCTCGAGAGAGCCCAGACAAAGCTCCCAGCCACTCCATGCCTCGCGGGACCCATAGGTGGTTAGTTTCACGAAGCTGTCAGACCAGGGCAGTTAGCAAAGAATGGAAGCTTAACTTCTTCCAGAAGTTTTGATTTTTTTTTTTTTCCTGATACGAGGAAGTCCGGAGGACTGAAGCACAAAAAGGCCTGGGAAAGTTTTGACTGCTTCAGTTCTCTGCCAAACCGTCACCTAGTCCAAGGTGCGCAGAGAAGGAAAACTGAGGCACACGTGTCCAGAAACACAGCAAAAATGCAACTTGAGCAGTCCTAAAGACAACCTGGAAAATTCCTTAAGAGACCCCAGTGGTGGAAAGACACCCTCCAGGTACCAGAGACTGGATCACGCAGAGCCCAGAGGGAAGACTGCAAACCCAAGGGCACCAAAGTAGGGTGCGCCTGAGCTGTGTGTGAGAGGAAAGGGAGGGGGCGCGATCCTGGAGTCGGGGGGGAGGGGGGTACGTTCGGCCCACTCACCCTCACTGCCGTACTGTTTGCCATTGTTCGCGCCCATCCTGTCGCCGTCATGCCCGCCTCCTCCCTGGACACTGCATAGCTGGGGCGCACCTCCCAGGCGGCGGGGCAGAGGAAAGCGGGCAGGACCGGACCGTTAGCTGCACATGCCCCTTCCGAGGGCCGATCTGGGATTGGGGGCTCCGCACTGCTCTGCGACGGGAGGGGTGGTGCTAGGTCCGCTCCTGGCACCCCCGAGGGTGGCGGGCAGGCTCCAGGGCAACCACCAGGGCTCTCAGATTCCGCGCTCCGGGAGAGTAGGAGCAGCGCGACACACAGCCTGCACCCGGGTGCCGCCCCTAGGCTCGCCGCTCCTCCGCCGCGGGGTCCCCATGCGCCTCCGCGGTCCCCAAGCCGTGCGAGCCGAGCCTCGCCTGCCCCGGGCTGTCCGGCTCCTCCGCCTCCGCCCTGCGCCCCCGTGCGTCCGCGGCTTCCCCGGGGAGGGCGCGGCGGCCACTTGTTGCGATGCCCCGAGTGAGCGGAGACTTGTGGCCCGACGCTGCTCGCCCGCGGGCCGGACTTTTGTTAGCGCCAGGCGCCTCCTCTCGCCGCCCAGCGTCAATCACAGCTGGAGCCCCCGGGAGGAAGGCCGGCCCGGAGATGCGCGGCCTTTTAAAGGGGCAGCACGCCTTTTCCGGGCTCCCGCTCCCGGTCCCCGCCAGGGCTCCGGCTCTCCGTGCCACTCGCGAACCCTTTGGCGCAAAGGACCGTGCGGCGCGCTGCGTTTCACTATTGTTCTTCGGTAGACTGTGGGCTTCAAGTCACCCTTCGAATTCCCGTGGAGTTGTCCACAAATACGGCCCATTTGGGGTATGTGTGACGTTTACAAGAAACAGGCAGTCCGTGTCCGGTTCTGTCACATTTCTGGTACCTGCGCTGGCAATCTCCAGTGACTCCCTGGGTTTGGGGGCTAAAGCGGGGAATGGAGGAGGGGTAGGGAAAACTTGAGAGGAACTTAGCAGGGAGTGGTCTCTGGAGAGCAAAGACATTCCCCGCCCAGCGAAGGAGGTTTCCTGGCTCTGAAGTTTTAAAAGCTTCCGAGACAGGATTTTTTTCCCCTCCTCACTTTTATTTATTTATTTTTCTTCTCCTAGTTGATGCCATCTTTTATTTAGTACCTTACTACTTCGTTTGGAGATTTACGTGGCGTTGGCAAAGCACCCTCTCCCCTTTAAGTCCCTCTTTGGTATTCTTTCCATTAAATAAAAAAAAAAAAGAAAAGAAAATTCTTAATGTTCTACTCCATTTCTATGTAGGTACCTAGAGAGTCCCACTGAACAACAGGACGTTTTTCATGCAGGTTTTTTTTTTTTGGGGGGGGGGGTAGTGAAACACACTCAACAGTTTCTCCTTACAGATGTTGTAAATTAAATTAAAGCTTAGTGATATGTTTATCTTTATATATACATAATTCTTGAATAGAAACCCAGGGGTTGGTAAACAAAGGCTTCTTATGAGATGATTTGACTTCTTGCAAATTCTCCTTACATGACTTCCTACAATGTTCTTCATTAAAGATAAAACATTATGTTTCAAGGTTTAAAATCTATATTTAACCATGCAAATACCATATTCTGAAGTAAAGTAATAAATGTGTAAATGTTCAGAGATAGGACGGAAGTTATTGTGTTGAGAGACTTCCGTGCAAGGATATTTTAATGTCTTTTAAAATATCTAGTATCTGAACAATAATGTGTAATTCCTAAACACCGTTTTAATGAAATAAAATTAAAAACCTTTATGATGGGCTTCCTATAAGATTCTGCTAGAAAACACAAAACCAATCTAAATCTGAGTAGACATCAGGGTTATCTTCTTGCAGAAGATGAATTCTGCCTGGTCCTTGGGGTGACCTTGAACATCTGACCGACCTGCCTTCACTCCCCTTCCAAATTGCTAGGGTTTCAGGCATCTGTCTCCATACTAGGGTTTATATAGTTTTATATAGTTTATATAAATATATAGTGCCAAAGATCAAACCCAGGACTTCTATCATGCTAGGCAAACACTCCACCCACTTAGATAATCTCCAGTCCTTGATCCAGGAGATTTCATGTCTCCATCTAAGAAACTATGTGAACTTTATCATTTTGGCAGCTTAGCTAAAGACAGACAACACTAATTCAGAAAAGCAGGTGAGTTTCCTCTTGCGCTCAGTGTGACATTTGCAGTTTGTATGTTTAAGCTCTGTGCCCCTCTTTTTGGTACACAAAGTACAGAAATGATGAGAAACAAAACCAAGGCTCAAAAAAGTTTAGCTCCCCGAGTCCACAATAAGAGAGCACCAGAATATTCAGGTTTCATCCTACCAGTCCACTGTGTCTTTTGACTTGACCACTATTCAACTAGGAGTCAATGTCCTGGTCTTTGATCCGGTCATCTACCAAGATCTTTACTATCCAAGTAAAGCTGCCTGGGACAAACCTGTTGTACTAACAAATTGTATCTAGCTGCTTCGAAATTAAAATCTGTGTTTTTAAGTTTCTGTTGCCTACCATAACTGAGCACAAGATTAACCCCATTTATAAAGTTACAATTTAAAACAAAATAGAAAAAAAAGTGTTTAACACAGACGTTGATATGAGTGTTTGTTGGTCTCCTTGCTGTGAACATTTGGAAACAGTAATCAAAAGAAAGAAAAATTGTATTCTTGTTAAACACCAAGGTGTGCTCACACTTGAATATGCACTACTTTTCAAAATTAAAATATTGCATAAATGTTTTTATGCAGCACAAAATTTCTTTTTTCCCCTTTGCATCCTTTCTAAGTCCCAAAGTTTCACCACCAATTTACAAGCCTCTTGAGACAAGTACAGTGTGTATTTCACCAACATACTTGACTTTCTAGCCTAGCTCTAACACAAGCAATCAGTCATCCATCACTTGCAGAATGGATGAAAGCCGAACAAAGAAATAATAGTGGCCTATATAGTATTTCATTCCCTCTGTCTATGCCCCTTTAAAGGGGCCAACTCACTGAAACAAGAGTTTAAGGGGACATTCTACAGCTCCTCCACAGGATGCCACTAACTGAGCCAAAACCAGACTGGCTAGGTCATAGGTCATAGGCCCTAGAGGAGAGACAAATGCTATCACTCTGCTAAATAGACATAGTATTAAATCACCCCGTTCTTAGCATTTACACCCATAGATTAGTGCATCTCTCAACACTCGTCAGAGAGCTTTCTTGTACATGAGATAGCGACTAGTTCAGAGATCCACAAGTGGTCAGTGGGCAGAGAATAGAACAGGGAGGCGTGCTCAGCTCTAAATGGGACATCCAAATCATACCTCCTTCCCACAGGGCTCAGGGATAACCACAAAACAGACAGAAAGACAGAAAGAGCCCATGGTGGCAAATCTAAACATCTTCAGCAAAAACACTATTTGCCAGATGTGATCGGGCCACTGCACACATGACCCCAGCAACTGTGATGCATTTGTAAGGCCTGCACAAGATCAAGCCAGCAGAATTCTCGGCATCAACAGAAGAAGAGGCTCGTGAAGTCCCACCCCTACCTGGGCACCCTTAACAACTGATTGTTGCTAAGAGATGAAGAGACAGTTTTCTTTTGGGATGTGACCCCTCGTGAGTGGTCCTATCTCATACACTTATAGGCAGCATTAACTAGCATCTATTTACTTTGTCCTGAGTGAACCTGATAATAAAAAGATAAACATTTGGGCAGGGAATATCTTTTGCTATGTTTATTTTTATTCCTGTTTTTTTTTTTTAATTGTTTTCAGCCTTTATTTTTGGAGACTTGGTGTTTGCTGGGCTACTTTGATAAACATACTAAATCTCTTATTAACAGAAATGTCCTCTTTTCTAGGAGTGTGTGTTATCAAAGTTAGATACCAGCTTGTTATCTAACATATTTGGTCCTTGTGTTCCCTGAGCCATAGAGCTTTAGGACAATCTGAACTTGCCACTGGTGATGGCCTGTCTGAGCCATGTTATCCTGGGTGCTCAACAGTTTACCTCCTCTCTTCCTCTGGTCCTTAGCTTCTTGGTCTTCAAAGAAAAGTGCTTCCTCTGAGGACACTGTAAATAAAGCAGATGCTGATGCTCCTTGTAAATCCATTTTTGGAATCACTCAAAGGTAGAACCTCTGTTTAAAAGAAACAATTAATATTGGAAGTCATCACAGAACATAGTTCCCAGTCTCTGAGTCTGGGAAGATGGCTTAGTTGTTACAGTGTTTGAGGCACAAGCATGAGGACCTCGGTTAGTTCTAGTGCTGACTCTCTAGCTGGCCCTACAGTGCCTCTGAAATCCAGTGCTGGAGTAAGGGCGCCGAGACAGGTAGTCAAACCATATCGATCGTTGAACTCCAGGTTCAGTAAGAGACTCTGTCTCAAAGCATACTATGGAGGGGCTAGAGAGGTAGCTCAGTTATTAGCATTTGTCGCTCTTGCAGAAGACCCATGTTAACCTCTGAGCAGACGCATGGCAGCTTACAGACATCTGTAATTCTAGTTCCAAGGATTCAATACTTTCTTCTGACCTCTGCAGGCACCAAGCGTGCACGTGATACACATGCGTACATGCAGGCAAAACACTCCATACTCATGAAATGAAATAATGAATAAAGTGGATGGCTATGGGAAAAGACATCCAGTATAGACCTCTAACCTACACTCATGTTCATACTCTACATGTGCACTCAAATAAGATAAAATAAGGTAAAATAAAATAAATTCTAAAAATAATAATTTGTCAAAGGGGAAGAAATGAATGTGGCAGTTGAATGATAAGTGCTTTTGTTCATTTATATTTTCCACTTTAACTCACTTACTTGCCTTCATAGGTCTGAGGCATCTGCTTAAATTAAAAGCAGGATACCACATATCCTGTTCCTAGGACTGTGGTGGAAAACAGTAAACTGGATAGGCTTGGGTTTAAATGTACATATTACCTAAAAGAGGAAACAGTCTTTAACCAGTACTGATTCATTATCAAAGCTGGACCTTTACTAAATTAATATTTATGTCAGATAGAAAACTGTTGGGAGCCGACTCTTAGCAGAAAGCAGCTATCAGTTTGCAGCCATCTCGAGAACCATATACCCTGACATGAGACTTGGTTTTCAACAGCCTACAACAGCTGAGCACACTCTGATAAGTATCTTGTTTATTCCACATATCTTGTTTTGCTGTTTAGTGCCCCCAGCTGCAAGGCGCACATGGTATCCCCGCCTGCAAGGCGTGCAGTACACATGCTATCCATGCTATACACACCTGCAAGTCACGTGGTATCCATGTGCCTACCAGGCACGTGACAAAGTGTATAAATACCCTGGACTTCCCTTCAGAGAGAGACACAAGGAGAAAGACAATAGGAGGGATAATAAAGGAGAGACAATAAGAGAGACATGAAGAGACACAATAAACGGGAAACTGGACTTGATCACACACCCTGTCTTGTCTCCATTCTTTGTGTCTCTTGCTAGGCCCTGACTCGAGGACCGGAGCAGTAGAGAGCGGGCCGCAGCAACATTTTGGCCCCAAAGCATGGGGCAGCAGGGTCTGCAACACAGTAGCTCCAAAGCGTGGTCAGAGAGCTTGGGCCTCGACAGAAAACAAGAATACAAATGATTATTATTTCTGCTCTTGTCAAATTCTGACTGTTATTACATATAACTACTCCATGGCGTTCAGTTCTGGCTGACTCACTGAGATGGTCTCCAAAGCCTAATGAATTTTATTAGCGTACATGGAAAATGTTTTACTACTAAGTGAAGTTCAGAGGAAGCTCGGCCAGTTCCTCCCCTTTTTCTAACCTTTACCTCTGATGCTGCTTATAAGAATGCGAGCATCTTTTGACCTGAAGAGAAAGGACAGAAGAATTGAATAGATCATAATCAAGACTCCTAAGACACAGACCACTGAAGCCACAGACAGCCTCTCCTCTACAAGCTTCGTAAAATAAAATCATGAAAATGATGTATAGGCTAGACACTTAGCTTTTTCGTTACTTAAAGCCAACTAGAATGCCTAAAAGACAAATATTTTTCCTCTTTTAAAAAGGAAAACAGTGTGATATAATAACTTTCTCTAATAATAAACTATTATTTTATTTAAAGACATAATTTTATTTTGTACTGTGTACATAAGGTTCATTTGACTGGTGACCCCAAACAACTCTGCAGTACGGGAATTGATACCTCTTTTTCTAGTTATAGATGAGTCTCTAAGGCGTTATTGGAAAAGGCCACACATGCATGCATGTGTACATGTTTGAGTACATGTGGTTTTGTGTATGTTTGTGTGTGTGTGTGTCTGTGTATGTGTGTGTGTGTGCTGTTTGTGTGTCCATGT
Organism: Arvicanthis niloticus; assembly: GCF_011762505.2. Taxonomy (NCBI): domain Eukaryota; kingdom Metazoa; phylum Chordata; class Mammalia; order Rodentia; family Muridae; genus Arvicanthis; species Arvicanthis niloticus. The sequence goes on along the minus strand of NC_047676.1, from coordinate 12,632,305 downwards.
ATGCATGACAGCATGTTTATGTGTGCATATGTACATTTGTGTATGTGTTCGTGTGTGTGCACTTATGTGAATTTATGCATACATGCATGCATACATATGTGCGTGTGTGTTTGTCGGTTTGTGTGCAGGCTTAAGAGGAGGCCAGAAGAGGTTGTCAGATTCTCTGGAGCTTCAGTTGTGACCTGTTTGACATGAGAAGGGAAACAAACTCTGTTGCTCTGAAAAGCAGCAAGTGGTCTTAATGACTAAGCCATCTTTCTAGGTATTTTATATTGTATATACTCTATAATAACTAGCTATTAGTTATTTTAGTATATATTAACACTTAAGTAGAAATTTAAAGTTATATGGGAATTAAACAGATCAGAAAATTTCCACAATAGTAGCCACTTATAATATTACTCTCTTTAGTTTCTATATAAAACACATTCATAAAGCATGCAAAAGTAGCATGAAATATAATCATTATCAAGACTATATTTAAAGCCAAATTTTAATGTCATGTAGGAAAGATATAAAGAAACACTTTTAAAAGAAAGTGTGTTTTCTTTCTCAACAATGGGTAATATAAAACTTTCCTGGAATCCAGTGCAAATGCAACATATTTCAATGGAGTTTAAACTTTGTTGAAAGTAAAAGTGTGTGTACTGTTAATTCTCAGATATAAGTTTCACTTGAGTTCTTTTTCTGATGACCCCAAACAACTCTGCAGTCCTAGAATTGATACTGACAGTCATGTAAACAAGGGTAAATGCTACTGAGTCTCACAAGTGGCAACCACAAGCCAGCTGCACAAGGACCAGGGTGGTCTCATGCATCCAATAGAATACATTGTTCCAGGTCCAGAAGAGACTGGCATGCATAAGGAAGCCTGAGGCTCTACTCTCCAGGAGAGAGGATCATCATGACCAGAGTCAGAAAATAGGCACCACTTTATGCAAAGAAGCAATTTCAGAGATGGGGCAATGCCATGTAGAAATAAAATAAGATGATGACATGTCTTCAACCTGGACAAAGATGTAGCTATGTAGAGATGTAAGGAAAAGAATGTTCAAAATAAAACAGACAGCAAATGAAAAGTCCCTAAAACGGGGATGAGCCCATCATTCTGCCACCAGAAATGAGGTCAACAAATCATTCATCTATTGCTGTGATGGTGTTTGACAGGTTGTCCCCTAACTCAGTGGCTCAAAACAGCCAGTTCCATTTCTTATATGTGTTACAAGTCTGAATCAACTGGAACTAAGTTAATTCAGGCATATTGTTGGAATGGTTTTGTTACCAGAATTCAGCTTTGGTTGAGATTTCCCTTTTAAGTCTTTTGACAGTCTAGGCTAATAGGCCCTAGATCATGTATTATTAATGATAGTTAATATCACTGAGTTAGGGGACAGACAACCTGTCAATTGTCCACCCCTCATAAGCCACAGTCAAGTGGTTTTCCCCAAAGTACATGTGGAGGCTAAGTGTTTTCATTAGAATTAGAATTGGGTCCAGGATTTTGCCTGGTCAAGAATAGAGAGGGTGGTTAAGAGGTGAAGGAGAGACATTTGAGGACAGCTATCTGGAATGGGATCCAGGCATGCAGAAATCTATATTACACACATTAAACTTAAGGCATCAATTAGACGTCTCATCATTTGTGTTAATGACTCTGGTTTCAGGGAATAAAACATCACTGAACATATTGACTTGGAAGCTTTTAGCCTGCAAGATGTATTCATGGCATAGACCTAGATGGGGAAAATTAGAAAGAAAACATAAATATTGTAAGAATGTGGGGGTAGAATTTAACATATGTTCACATTTCATCCTACAGAGCAGAAATAACTGGCAAAGGAGACAGAAAAATAAATAATAATGTAGACTGAGAATACAGGAGATAAGGGTATGGGGAAAGCTAAAATATAAATACTTCCAGGAGGAAGTGGCTCAGTGTGTCAAATGCTGCTGACTATTCAGTAGGCTCTGAGTTTGGCAGGAGGTGGTCACTGTCAGCTGTCTGGGAAATTGTAATAAGCCACTGAGGCAGATTAACATGGAAGAGTCATATGGGGGAAGGGGCAGGGATTCCTTGTTTTCATGGATGCTACTAGGTAAAGCTTATATGTTGATAGGGATAAAAAAAAATGAAACAGAATGAATTATGGTAACAACGAAATCAGAGTTGAGAAAAGCTAGAAGGAAATGCCTTGGATCAGAATCAGGAGGAGGCTCTCCATCCAGAGATGCAGATGTAGTCAGTTGACAGTACCAGAGAAGAGAAGGCAGTTGGCACTTCCTCCCCAAATGGGTAACTACCAGGATGCTCAAGCTCCAAAGGCACAAGGATGGGAGAGAATACTGATCACCTCTGCCTGGCTCTGCCTGGCTCTGCCACTTTCCCACCCAACCAGAGTGGCTGCTGCTGCAGGCCCAGCAAAAAGGGCTGGTGAAAAGAATCCCAGCAGGAGTTGTCTTCCATGACTAGGCTGTTCTGCAAACTCTCATAGAATCCCTGGCCAACTTCTCAGCCAGGGCGAGAACAAATCATAGCAATTGCAGTATATTGCGGACCTCCTTGGCTGCTTAGCAATCTTCAGCTTCAGTGGTGCCCTACAACCCAGGTCTGAGTTCATTTTCTTTCTGGCTTTCTCAGCAGCTGATAGATGTAGATCTAATGCTTGCTTCGTTAGAATCATAGTTTGCCCTTTCAAAGCTGCCATGACGCCTGCCCCCTTGTCTTCATGAGACACAGGTTACTGGCACATTCTCAAGCACCTTGCATGAGAATTTCAGTATGGACAAACCGCTGTTCATTTTGTCTTTTTGTCACCTTCTGGGGAAACCCAAATATCAAGGTTCGCAGAGGCTCTAAACCTTTGCTTTGATTAGAGGCGTCTATAAATCAGACTTTCCCCACCTCGATGCCACTGGCACTCATAGTTAGAATATTTTTTGTTGAGAGAGGTTTGGGTTTTTTGGTTTTTTTTTTTTTTAATCCTGAGAATATTCTAGAGAATTTCTGGCTTTTCCTACTAGCTACTAACTGTACTACTTTCCAGTTAATGTTGCCAAATCTTTCAGAATATTTCCTGTAGAATTACTACCTACACACCTGATAGGCATTCGTGAGATCCCCTGTCATACATCATTTCTCATTCATAAATGTCACCATAGGTTTAAATCAAAGTGATCCAGGTGACTCTACCATCTTCTCTACCCCGTTTTTGTTCTTTATCCCTTGCAAGTGTTCCTGAGAGCAATCTCCCAAACTAGCTATGGAGAAATGTCCCTCTTGTTTCCCCGACTCAGAACTCAGCCCTGAATGTGGCCCTATAAAATTGGTCAGGTTGTACTATCAATCCAATGACAGGCTGAATCTTGCCATTAATGTATGGTGATATATGCTAACAGTGAAACTGACAAAACATTCATTTCAATGACATGGCTTGGGATAGCATTGGAGGAAATTATCTGGTTTGTGCAAGATCTCAATTGTTTAATAGGTTGGAAGAAGAGTGATTATGAGGTCTATGAAATTATTGGTATTAGAGATATTTGATCAGTGGAGAAGAACCATGGAAAGCTAAGAGTGGGTGATCACTAGATACTGCCTTCTTGGGACCCTTGCTTAGGGTCCTAGTGGAGATAAATCATATTCAACTTCTCACCAATCCTGCTTCTCAGACTCCCATATAGCAAGTCTACTAAGTTGTCACCAAGATAATGTTCCCACAAGTCATTGATGAACAAATGTCCAACTTTAATTTAAAAAAAAAAATGTATTCTGTGTCAACCCTCTTAAAAATATTTGGCCAAATATTTTCTTCTGCTTCTTGCTCCAGTCTTTTTGTTGTTGCTGCTGTATGTTTGTTTTCCTTAAAAAATTCCTTGAGTATATTTCTATTAATCATATGTCTTTTCCTTACCCTCCTAATTCTTGGTCTTTTTTTGTTTTCCTACTGTCATTGTTTAAGCCACTCCACTGAAAGAGATATTATCAAGATTACCAACACTATCCATTTTGTAAAAATCTCCTAGAGAATTTCTTCTGTACCAATAGGGCCTCTATACCACCAGATGAAAATTCTCCTGCTGTTTCTGGAGGGTAGTTACTTGTATATCCTAGAGGTTATACTCCTGCAAGTCTATGGAAGAGTTTAAGGGCTTGGTACATTGTGTGTATACTCTTTCAAAACTCTTGCTTGTAAGTAACACCAGTGATTTTAACACATTTCAATAAAGCTTTACATTCCCCAGCCTCTCAATCTATAGCTTTATTCATTTATCTTCCCTGTTTCAGCTGCTTATACTCATCGACATCCCCCAAACTCATCTCTTAAGCCCGCTATAAACAACCCGAAGATCACAACTGCAGGGACAACATCCTGTCTTTCTGGTTCACTTCTATCACGATTCTATTAGATTCTCTCTGCTTCGCAACGATTATCCTCTGAGGAGGTGTAATTGAGTTATCTTAATCAACTTCTCATCGTCCCAAACTAGACTCTTACGCTTAATTTTTTCCCATCAATGTTTTCATTCCCACAGATGCAGCAACCCACAGCCACAGTTGGGCAGAACTTGGAGAATCCGGGGGAAGGCATGGAGGAAGGGCCAGAGGGGTCAAGGACACCACAAGACAACCTACAGAATTGACTAACTTAGGCCCATCAGGGCCCACAGAGACTGAACCAATAACCAGAGGGCATGCATGGGAAGAACGTAGGCTCTCTACACATATGCAACAGTTGTGCAGCTTGGTCTTCATGTGGGACTCCTAACAGCAGGAGCAGGGACTATCTCTGACTCTGTTGCAGTGTTCGGATCCCTTTCCCCTAACTGGGCTGCTTTGTCTAGCCTCAGTAGGAGAAGATGCACCTAGAATTACTGCAACTTGATAAGCCAAGGGAGGTTTATATCCATGAGAGGCCTTTCATTTTCTGAGGAGAAAGGGAGGAGCAGGTCTGGAAGGAAGGAAAATAGGAAGGGGAAGCTGCAATTGGGATGCAAATTAATTAATTAGTTAATGATAAAAAGAGAAACCTTTACTTCCCATCTATCACAGGAATTCCTTTATGTCACTGTACTGAGTCAGTCAAACCAAAAATACCAGCTCTATATGTACCTTAGATTTCAATGGCTTCAGATGAATGGTATAAGGGAAAGTGTGCCTACTGACCCAATAAAGGCCATCAATGGCACCTGGTCACCTGCTCCCCTTCTCCCGTCTATTAGTTCTCTTTGTTCACCTCTGTCTAGAAAAGCTCTACCCTCCAGCTCAGCTGACAACCTAACTTGTTTATTTTACTGAGACAACAGAAACAATACAAGACCTTTCCAGGCTCACACCTTCACTCTACAATGTGTGTCTGAACCTCTTATTCTCTCCGAGCTATCTGAGGGCTTCCCTTGTAATTATGCACCAGGTTAAAAGTTACCATCCTTTCTAATTGTGAGCCCCTACTTCTCCATTAGAAATACAGTCTATGCCATGAGTTTCTGTCTATTTCCTGCCTGGTTACTGTCTTATTGTATTCTAGCTGATGTTCAACAGCTGGTATCTGTGCCCAAGATTTTGTTTCTAAAACAAGCCAGTCAGCCATTTTTCTCTCACTTTTTCTAGGCTGGAAGAGGTGGATGTTGGCACTCTCCCATATCCAGCAGCTCTCCGACAAAGGCAGATGGTAATTGTTGTCTCAATTCGATTCCTGTATTATTGCATGGAGTGATTAAAAGGTGTGCTTTCCAAAGCTGGCCATAGGCATCCAGAATTTTGCCTGATGTCAAAAATACATTCCCTCCCTCTACATTACTCCAACCTTCCTTGGTATTTCATACACCTATCAAAGAAATACTTGGAACTCAAATCCTCGTTCTGAGGCCTTTTACGGAACCACACATTGACATTAATTTCCCTCCCTTGCCTTTATACTGTGACGATTTCTAAAATTTATTCTCTCTGCATACTTTTTTCACTACGCTAGCACTCCAAAGTTCTTTTGTTAAGTTGCATGCATGGCTTCTTTCCATTTTTCCCCTTGTACTTTCTTTTGACTTACTTTTAGTGTTCTGTGCACTGTACTACAAAGCAGCCTCCATCCTTGTGATGTCTGGGCTTAGCTCTCTACTTCTCAACTCTGTTAGCTGCATTCAGCTCAGTGAATCTATCCTGTGGTGGTTTGAACAGGAATGGCCCCTGTAGACTCATAAGTTTGAATGCTTAACCTATAGGGATTGCCACTATGTTTCCCACCATGTCGAAACATCTGAAACTGTAAGTCCACCCCAATTACATGTTTTCCTTTTTAAGAGTTGTCCTGGTCATGGTGTCTCAGCAATGGCAACCCTAAGACACACTCCTTTCTCCTGAGATTCCATTTTCCAGTTCAGAGTCCCACATTTTCCTTTCTCCCTCCCCCCATGAGCACATTCTCAATCTTCTTTGTGTATTATTCTTATCTCTCTGCTTCTTAGCTTTGTAGTAGTGAGTCCAAGAGTCCAAGACTTCTCAGCCCCAGCTTTTCTTCTTCCCTGTCTACAATAAATTCTCATAGTAATGACACACAAAGTGTTACAGCCTTAAATCACCTACAAAGTGGCCCTTTGGTAAGCTTACATCTTCAGCTCAGCTCTCTCCCTTAAATTATAGATCAATATCTCTTACTCTGTCCCTGGAATGCTCACTTGGATCATAAATATAAATATCCCAAGTTTAGCAAATCTCAAAATAAACTCACTTCATCTCTCCTTGCTTTACAAAACTTCAGCTTCATACTCACTCAGGCTAAAAGTCTTGGTGTCATCTTCAACTCTTATTTTCTCACTGTGTCAGAATACTCTCCTAGCTTCCCCTTCGAAATACATTCAGTCTGTAACCTGTGCCGTGCTTCCCAGTGTTTCTGACACCAGGACTTGTGAAGAGGCTCCTCTGTTATGATGTTTGGTGTGCGTTTTTCAGCATACTGCAGGATGGTTCTTTTTTAGGAAGTCAGGCTCTTTCCTCCACTGTCCTGAGGTCTCCACTGTCTTCCAATTGCATATAGAATAACAGCTAGAGGACACCGCTTTCCTGTTTCCTTCCAATACATTCTCCTTGATCCCAGGTTCTCAGCCTCATTTTAGACTCTTATCAGGATGCCTGGGCTCTGCCTTACCTGTTCCCCTTGCTCTCTGAGACCTGCCTGATTGTCACCAACACTTCTGAGCACTGGACCCTTCCTAGTCTAGAGCCACCTCCTTCTTTGGGTCTTGATGACTTCCAGAGTTGTCACTGGGATTGTTCCAGTGCCTAGGGCTGCAGAGGGTGCCAATCCCACTTTGGATGACCGTGTCCTGACACCATCCTGTCCTTCTTCTGTCATTTGCCACTGGTTTCCTTCTTACTTCATCTCTGATTGACCATCTCGGATTGTCTGAAGATCTGAACCCCAGATTTTAAGGTGGTTTTATATAGTCCTTTGCACTGTAAATCTTCCTATTTACAACAGACCAACAGGCTCCAGGGTGGAAGACTTCATGAATCCTCACCTTATTGACAAGTATGAAAGGGATAAAGTCTTACCCATGAACCTCTCCTGAGTAATGTGTTTGGGGTTCCAAAGAATTGAAACTACTGTCTCAAAAATCAAGTTTCTCAAAAATTTATACCTAGGCCCTTAGCTTAACCGTCCTGCCCAGTAGTGAGTTTCTTTAGTCTTCTTTAGTTTGTTATTAAATCATTTACTTAGCATATCAATGGTAATTTACAAAGCAAGACACTGAAAGCCACATTTCAACTGAGATTGTATTTGGCTTTTCTGTAGTAGTTCATAAGCACTGGCAGTCTGCCTATGGTAATTCTTTACTTGTTTCTGATAGCATCTACAAGGCAAGTTTGAATGACAAGCTCTTAATATCTTCAAGAATTCACAGGACTCAAAAGTGAGTGCAGCCAGACTTTAAGCTGCAAGAACATTTTTATCTCCCCATCAGTTTTGGCCCCACCCATCCCACCAACATTTGTTATTACTTTTTAATATAATATACACTAAACATTTGCTTTTGTAAACAAAACAAATGCTCCAGTAAACGTGCCAATTCCATTTGGCTCCAGTACAGCTGTGGGCTTTCCAATCCAGCAAGACTGTACAATGACAGTGGAGCCACACTGATGACCTCACCAGTTGTTACTCAGAGTTACCGCTGGCATGCTCTTTGGGAAATGGCTGCTCCCATTCTTTACTGAAATGCTTTTCCCAAGTTGTAAAAGAATTTTATTATAAGTTCTTGTGTTTTCTCTTTCATGAATTTATAATATGCAGAATAAAGACAAATCACTGCAGAGAAAACTTAGGACAGAATTGTCCCATTAAGAAAGACTTTGCCTTTGTTTTCTCCTATTAATATGATTTAATGGGCCAGTGTGATAGCACTGTGGGTAAAAGCGCTTGCTGCCAAGCCTGAAGACCTGAGTGTAAGCTCAAGAAACAGCATTAGCATAACGGAAGGAGAAAAACGACTTCCCAAGTTGTTCTCTGAGTTCCACATGACACCATCGGACCCATTGCTTCATCTTGGCATACTTGTCATTATTGTTGTTCACAGGATTCAGAGACAGATACAACTGTTGACGTCTTTTTCCCCTCAGTAGCCTAGAGAATATCTGGTGAGACTATGAAAATTAGCCATCAGGAGACAGGCCTTCCAAGTACTACTGACTTGATTTCTTCTTGTCATGTGACCATTACATGTGGTGTCTTCAGCAAGGAGTACTTCAAGTTCTGATGCAAAGCTCAGGGACAATAGCCTTTATTAGTTTGGCAACACCACTGACCAACACCAAGTGCTGGGATTTATATTTTTCAACTTATAGCTTCTAGGAGTAGATTGTCCTTATGTATGGTAACAAATTCAACTTTTATAAGTGTATAAAATGGTAGGTTTCTATTAGGCTGTTGACATCTTCTTAATATTAATTTTTTAAATTTTTTTAATTGGATATTTTATTTACATTTCAGATGTAATCTGCCTTCCTCTCCCATCCAGGAAACCCTATCCCATCCCCCCTTCTCCTGCTTCTATGAGGATATGCCCCCACCCACACTCCCACTCTCACCTCCCCACCCATCATTCCCCCCACACTGGGGCAAATCCAGCCTTCACTGGACCAAGGACTTCCTCACTCACCTATGCCTGACAATGCCATCTTCCCTTACGTATACATCTGGAGCCATGGGTCCCTTTCTGTGTGCTTCCAGGGTTGTGGTTTAGACACTGGGAGCTCTGGTTGGTTGGTATTGTTGTTTTCCTCATGGGGCCGCAAACCCTTTCAGCTCCTTCAGTCTTCTCTCTCACTCCTCTATTGGGAACCCCATGATCAGCTCAATGGTTAGCTGTGAGCATCCTCCTCTATATTTCAGGCTCTGGCAGACCTCTAAGGAGACAGCTATATAAGGCTCCTGTCAGCATGCACTTCCTGGCATCCACATCTGTTTCTACCTTTGGTGAATGCACAAGGGATGTATACCCAGGTGGAACAGTCTCCAGACAACCCTCCTTCAGTTTCTGTCCCACGCTTTGTCTCCATATTTGCTCCCATGACTATTTTGTTACTCCTTCTAAGAAGGGTCAAAGCACCTACACTTCAGTCTTCCTTGTTCATGAGCTTCATGAAGTTTGTGAGTTGTATCTTGCATAGTGCGAGCTTTTGGGCTAATATCCAATTATCAGTGAGTACATACCACATGTGTTCTTTTGTGATTGGGTTACCTCACTTAGGATGACATTTTCTAGTTCCATCCATTTACCTAAGAATTTCTCAAATTCATTGTTTTTACTAGCTGAGAAGTATTCCATTGTGTAAATGTACCACATTTTCTGTATCCATTCTTCTGTTGAAGGACATCTGGGTTCTTTCCAGCTTCTGCTATTAAAAATAAGGCTGCCATGAACATAATGGAGCATATGTCCTTGTTATATGTTGGAGCATCTTCTGGGTATATGTCCAGGAGTGGTATAGATGGGTCCTCAGGTAGTGCTATGTCCGATTTTCTGAGGATCCCCCAGATTGATTTCCAGACTGATTGTACCATCTTGCAATCCCACCAACAATGGAGGAGTGTTTCTCTTTCTCCACATCCTTGCCAGCATCTGCTATCACCTGAGTTTTTGTTCTTGGCCTTTCTGACTGGTGTGAGGTGGAATCTCAGGGTTGTTTGGATTTGCATTTCTCTGATGACTAAGGATATTGAACATATCTTTATGTGCCCCTCAGCCATTCGAGTTTCCTCAGTTGAGAATTCTTTGTTTAGCTTTGTACTCCATTTTTAATAGGGTTATTTGGTTGTCTGGAGTCTAATTTCTTGAGTTCTTTGTATATATTGGATATTAGCCCTCTATCAGATGTAGGATTGGAAATGATCTTTTCCCAAAATGTTGGTTGCCATTTTGTCTTATTGACAGTGTCCTTTGCCTTACAGAAGCTTTGCAATTTTATGAGGTCCTATTTGTCAATTCTTGATCTTAGAGCATAAGCCATTGGTGTTCTGTTCAGGAACTTTTTCCCTGTGCCTAGGTATTTGAGGGTCTTCCCTCCCTTCTCTTCTGTTAGTTTCTGTGTATCTGGTTTCATGTGATTTCATGTGGTTTCATGTGGTTTTCATGGTTTCACTTGGAATTGAGCTTTGTGCAAGGGGATAAGAATGGATTAATTTGCATTCTTCTACATGCTGACCTCCAGTTGAACCAGCACCATTTGTTGAAAATGCTGTCCTTTTTCCACTGGACAGTTTTAGTTCCTTTGTCAAACATCAAGTGACCATAGGTGTGTGGGGTTATTTCTGGGTCTTCAATTCTATTCCATTGATCTTCCTGCCCGTTTCTGTACCAATACCATGCAGTTATTATTACTATTGCTGTATAGTACTGTAAGGCCCCCATGAAGGGAGGACCTCACCCAAGCCTCAAGAATTCACGGCCACCCAATAACTCACAAGACACGAAACTTGATGCAATCAGCAAGAGGTATATTTTGATCAACATGTTGAGGTCAAGACCCATAGCCCACACAGGGGTAATGGGGTCTGACCCCAGGGCTTTAGAGACAGAGAGAATTTAAAGCCAAAAACCACAACTCAGGAGGGAAACCACATCCCAGGGGGAGTAAAGGAGGGTTATTGGAGAGTACCTGTGGAAAGTCCCAGCCCATTATTCAGATTGTGACAGGGTCCAAGGAACAGTCATGGGGAACATTTTGTATAGGCTATTCTCAAAGAACCTATTTGTACTCAACCATCTATCTTGTGGTCAGCCAAGTTCCTGAAACACAGAGCTCATGACCAAGCTGATCTGCACTCTTGGTTCTGCTCAGCCTGCTAGGAGTTTCTGAAATATTTTAACCCTTTCAGTACAGTTTGAGGTCAGGGATGGTGATTCCCCCAGAAGTTCTTTTATTTTTGAGAATAGTTCTTGCTATCCTGGGTTTTTTGTTATTTCAAATGAATTTGCAAATTACTGTTTCTATCTCTATGAAGAATTGATTTGGAATTTTGATGGGGATTGCATTGAATCTGTTTATATTGCTTTTGTCAACATGGCCAATTTTATTATATTGACCCTGCCAGTCTGTGAGCATAGGAGATCTTTTCAACTTCTGAGATCTTCTTCGATTTCTTTCTTCAGAGACTTGAAGTTCTTGTCATACAGATCTTTCAGTTGCTTTGTTAGATTCACACCAAGGTATTTTATGTTATTTGTGACTATTGTGAAGGGTGTTATTTATCTAATTTCTTTCTCAGCCTGTTTATCCTTCCAGTAAAGGAAGGCTACTAATAATATTTTTATATTCAGCCACTTTGCTGAAGTTGTTTATCAGGTTTAGGAGTTTTCTGGTGGAAGTTTTAGGGTCACTTAAGTACACTATCATGTCATCTGCAAAAAGTGAAATGTTGACTTCTTCCTTTCCTGTTTGTATCCCTTTGACTTCCTTTTGTTGTCTAATTGCTCTGGCTAGGACTTCCAGTACTATATTGAATAGGTAGGGAGAGAGTGGCCAGCCTTGTCTAGTCCCTGATTTTAGTGGGAATGCTTCAAGTGTCTCTCTATTTAGTTTGATGTTGGCTATTGGCTTGCTGTATATTGCTTTTACAATGTTTAGGTGCAGTCCTTTAATTCCTGATCTTTCCGAGACTTTTATCATGAAGGGATGTTGAATTTTGTCAATGCTTTCTCAGCATCTAGTGAGATGATCATGTGGTTTTTTCCTTTGAGTTTGTTTATATAGTGGATTGCATTGATGAATTTCTAAATATTGAACCATCCCTGCATGTCTGTGATAAAGCCTATTTAATCATGATGGATAATTGTTTTGATGTGTTCTTGGATTCAGTTTGCCAGAATTTTATTGAGTATTTTTGCATCTATATTCACAAGGGAGATTGGTCTGAAGTTCTCTTTCTTTATTGGGTCTTTGTGAGGTTTAGGTATGAGCATGATTGTGGCTTCATGGAACAAATTGGGTAGTGTTCCCTCTGTTTATATTTTGTGGAATAGTTTGAGAGAATTGGTATTAGGTCTTCCTTGAAGGTCTGATAGAATTCTGCACTAAAACCATCTTGTCTTGGGCTTTTTTGGGGGGTGGGGAGACTTTTAATGAATGCTGCTGTTTCTTTAGGGGTTATGTGACTGTTTAGATGGTTTATCTGCTTCCAATTTAACTTTGGTACCTGGTATCTGTCTAGAAAGTTGTCCATTTCATCTAGATCTTCCAGTTTTGTTGAGTATAGGCCTTTATAGTAGGATCTGATGATTGTTTTTAATTTCCTCAGTTTTTGTTGGTATGTCTCCCTTTTCAGTTCTGGTTTTATTAATTTGGATACTGTATCTGTGCCCTCTGGTTAGTCTGGCTAAGGGTTTATCTATTTTGTTGATTTTCTCAAAGAACCAGCTCCTGGTTTTGTTGATATTTAGTATAGTTCTTTTTGTTTCTACTTGGTTGATTTCAGCTCTGAATTTAATTATTTCCTGCTGTCTACTCCTCTTAGGTGTATTCTCCTCTTTTTTGTTTTAGAGCTTTCAGGTGTGCTGTCAAGTTGTTAGAATATGCTCTCTCCAATTTCTTTTTGTAGGCACTTAGAGCTAAGAGCTTTCCTCTTAGCACTGCTTTCATGGAATCCCAAGTTTTGGTATGATGTGTCCTCATTTTCATTAAATTCTAAA